>NW_026126547.1:17765000-18067500 GCF_943737965.1 Phodopus roborovskii | reverse complement strand
AAGAGAGTTTATGGATTGAGAAATTCTAACCCCTTTCAGATAAATGGTAGAAGGCATGATTTCAGAAGGATAACAGAGGTTTCAGTTGCATGTAAATATCTCTGTGCTTGTGAAGTATTGAGAAGTTTCAAGCCCAGATCTTTGAGTAAATTTTATTGATTTTGCTGAACTATACCAGTGAAGAGGTAGGTGTCCTCACTGGCGTTATGTACCAGCACTGAAGTCGGATCTAGCAGAGCAAGGTGGGCCTCCTCACTGGCTTTCTGATACCAGCACTACAGTAAGACAGTAAAGCAAGGTGGGCTCCTCAGTGGCATTCTGCCACAGTTTTCAAGTATCTCCAAGATCCTGCTTCACCTGGAAACACTGTGGTTTCATCAGATGTCTGGAAAGTAGGACTCATCCTTTGACTAAAGGTATTGAAGGAGTTCATCTGGGAGTCATCACTCATTCTGTGACATCTGCAGACACCATCAAATGGGAGATGGAGTTCCCTGCCTGGAGTTTTGGTAATCACTTACCCTGTGTTGATGAGTTATTTACTCAGAGATTAGATAGTTAGCCATGTCCATTTGCCATACACTGCTAGTTTTGGCTATTACACTTCTTCCAAAAATGATTCAAATTTATTAGCTTTCTAGAACTTAATAAAATGTCAGCATGTTTGGAGTTCTTAAAGTCACGTAAATGAAGAAGCCAGTGAGTGAAATGATGGCCTGTGGAACACAGAGGAACAAAGGTCTTGCTTACATGTCAGATCTCGGCTCATGTGAGATGCTTATAACCCTCCAAAGCTCCCACACAAACACATTGCACCAACAAGCCGTCTACACACTACCTTCTGTTTGTTTGCTTTTTATTTTTTTCTTCTTAAAAGGTGTCTCAAAGCATTGGAAATACTTTAGACAATGCCAAGGGTGTCAAATAAGCTTATTATAGGATTATTTGGAAAACAAAAAAACTAAACAGGGATTCTGAAGATAAAATATCAAATTTATCTGGCTTCCTGTTTAGGTGTATTTTGTGTGTGTGATGAGTCTGTGCCTGGATATTTGTGGTGGGTGTATATACACATGAGGTTGCTTAAAGTGCAGCCCTGTGCTTGTTTTTCACTTTGAAGAATACTTAGATGTAAGTGAAAAATTAAAAGCTAGCTGCATACTCAATGTGTGTTACACACAGTAGGGAATGAACATAAAACCAGTGAAAAGCCACAACATTGCAGCTATATGCATTAATTAAAAGAAGTTTGTTAAACTAAATTTGGAAAAAAAAAAACTTCTTTAATTGTGTTTACCCAAAAGCCTTTTCTTCCTAATTTAAATAGCATAAACATCTGGACTAAAGCAATATTAGAATCATGGCAGTAGTCAAGCAAATCTTGTGGAAAATAATGAAATTAGATCCCTGGTGTTGTGACAGAGTAAGGGCAGGATACATCAGTTCGATGTTAATAAAATTTCCATGAATGACTGAATACAATTAAGAAATTGTCAGTTGCAGCAATGAACTTTTGTAGCTCATAGATGTTTGCATCATTTGATTATGCTGGCAATTTAAAATTGTTTGTTAGTGTCTGTGTTGGGATATTAATTATGACCTTTATTACAGCCCACAATTAAACTAGTCCATATAGCAAGAAACAAACTGTGTTGTGATACCAAAGGGGCTGAACTATTTAGAGAGGGGTCTGTGGGGTTGGGAGCTACCAGGACCCTTTCAAAGTAGAAATGATTTTTAAAAGATGAATTGTTGGGCAACAACAGGGATGAGTAAGCCCTTTAATGCAAGGATTTCTTTTTAATAGTGTTTTAACAGTTTTAATTGCTAACAACATCTGTAAAACTGGGGGAAAAAGGCACTTTTAACTGTGACTCTAAGATAAGCTTTCCCTGTTCAGGAAGAGAAAACAATTATTCATTGGTTAATTAGCTGTAAACAACTTTTAAAAGACACATCCATTATATATGTAATTATTTGAAAAAAGGCTTTAATGTTATTTGTGCTAATGCATGATTATTAGTGCTTGCTGGAAGGATTAACAGTACTTAGATGACCACCATTATTGAGGAGGAGCTTGGTGAAGAAATGAGATTAGCATCAGCAAGGAATGTGTGATGATGAATTGGATAGCGGGTTTTCCTTTTTTTCCCAGCCATACTTTTTGGGAGAGTTCATGTGCAGTCACATTATGTTTTCAGAAACACTGTCTTCCATGTGGCAGTTTATGAGAAACTGTACTGTTACAACACGTAAAGAAAAGACCTCAGTAGATAAGTGTATATTCCTGAGAGTTACACTGCTGCTAAATTTTATTTATTCACTTTTACCTCTGAGTGCTTTATTTTTTTTTCTTAACTCAACAGTAAATTATAGTTTAAGCAAATGGTTATTTGAAAACTGAAGTCACTACTGATAAGCCGGTGGGCTGTTTAGTCTCATTTGGGCTCGCAGCAGCCTTTCTATTATGTGTCTTAGGTCAGCATATTTAACTTAGTTGATGTTTCCCAGTCACTGGTAGAGATCAAGTGCAATAGAAATAAAACCAGTTGGGCTTGTGCTTGTAATTTTAGCTGAGGAAGTTTAGTGCTGACTTTCTTCTGGGGTTCTGTGATTTGTACTAGAACAGAACAACATGGACATTTTAAACCCCAATAATTTGGGTATTGGCTGCCTGTCTCCATCCTGTATGTATTCAGCGTCTTTTCCTATTGCCGTTGGTTAAGTCATGCTGGTTACAAAGATTCTAAGTTGTCTGTTTTATGCTACAATAATATTGAGAGAGATTATTGTAGAGCCTGGGGGAACACCCAGGGCCTTTTGCTACTGTGTATTATAGTGGTCTCCTTTTAGATGGTCAGAATGTTAGTGTAGACTTTCTCACCTCAGAAGTCTGGATTGATTCTATCCAAGAATCCTCTCCTGTAGAGTGAACTGAAGTGCCAGGCTCAGGTTTTTGGACATACACATCCAACTTCCCCAGCGTGCAGTTAAAATTTCAATGGTGGTGACCTATCTTGTGTATCTATCCTCAAGCTACATATTTGAAGTGGGAAGGCCACTGTGCTAAGAGACTTTGCTAAGAACACTATTCAGTCAGAAAAGGACCTGCATATTCTCAGCAGTCCAGCCTTTAAAGCCCTTAATCTAGGTTTCTGCTCCACACTGAGGAGGAGATGACTCAAGAGACCTACATTTGGCATTATCTGAGTGTGCATTTAGCTTTGAGGCTATTTGAACACTGGTCTGTATGCTGGATTAGCAGTCTCTTTTCTGTTCATTTTTCTTCCACACTAAATACTGAAGAGATGTTATTAGGCACTCATTTATACAATAATTTTGCGTCTTGAATATTTTCAAATTCAAGCGCAGCTCCTGGCCTTTGGCACAGATGTGAGAGATGGGTGCTGCAGCCTACCATTTCCTTCAGAGGGAGGGAAATCATTACATTTTCAGGGATTTGTGAATCTAAGCAGGGATGATTACTTGCAACATTGGGGTTTTGCAAATGGGAAGCCTTGTTGCTCAATTTACTAATTTATTTTGTGATCTGTGACTAAACTGAGTAAAAATGCAAATAGTACAAGGCCCTTTCTGTTTTATCACCGGATCAGTTTACTGATGGGAGGATGAGAGTCACTAAACACACCCGACACTCAAGATTCCTAAGTAGTTGGGTTTTAAAAGCAGCTAAAGTGAAGACTCTGGGAAGATTGCTGTGATTCACACAGGGAGGTATAAATGAGATCTAGTTATTTATTTTAGGTTTAAAATGAAGAGTCTCCAGCTCAGTTTTATTGGCCATTGTGACAGCACAAACAGGTCTGCTCCCCATCACATTCAACAATAAACTGCATGGCTGGGAGGTGGCAAATTCACCCAAAAAGGAAAGCATTTGGCAAAGGCTGAGCAAAGGCTGCTATAGCTTCTTTTAGAGGAACTCTGTTAAATCCTTTGTCAACTGCTAGCTCTTCACAATGGAAAATCACATGTTCATGTCTTTCTGCTTTTGCTTTTGGTAAGGTTCAGATCAGTGTTTTTCAGTTTTGGTGATATTAAAATCATTCATGAAAATGCATTTCTCTCATATATACATATATATTCAAAGAAGGTAGGTCTTTAAGAGCTTTAAGAGGCCACCAGTAAGGCTTGTTTCTTGGGGTACTTTGTGTGGCTATGTGTGTTTAGAAATACTTGGGGTGTATGTCAAATAAATCCCTCTGTGCTTTAATTGGTCTTTACCTTGTGATTTCTTCTGAAATATGGTAGAGGAAGTATGAAATTCTCAGTACATTTGTACTGAAAGGACAGGAGCCATGTTTCCAAATGAGAAACCTGATTCCCAAAAGCTCAAAGGCCTGGATCTGTCATCATAACCTTCATGATGTGAGAAGTTCTGATTGGTGTAACAGTTGATGTGTGTAGTACTCTGTCTTCCAAATGTGTTCTTTAAAAAATATTGACTCAGACTTAGTGATGCAGCCTGTTTGTGCAATGGGTCAAAGGTCAAAGGCTGAGTGGTATGAAGTTTACACAGGGAGGTCCATAATCCCTTACCCAGAACCCCTGGGGCAGATGCGTCTCTGCATTCAGGAAATTTCTTTTAGAAAGGTAATATGGTACACATTACACATTATGCAATATTCCAGCTGGGTCTGGGGCAGCACCCTATAATCAAACACATTCATGTTTCTACATTGAAATGTATGAATATTCACACTGAGTGGGATAAATAAAGATTCAAAATAATCTTCTTGAAATTAGTTCAGGTCTGGTTTTGCTGCCACATGAGTTATGAAAAGCCTTTTAAAGCTCTTTGTTTTTAGAGTTGCAGATGGAAGATTGTGGGCCAGTGTTTCTATACTTGCTCACCCCTTCCAGTTACCTTTGCTGACACGACACAGTTTCTAAGTTGTATTTCGGACCAAAATGGGTTGCTGTAATCAAACAAACAAGCAAGTCCAAATAACTTGCTGATAAACCCTTTCTTCTTTTGCAGAGCTGGGAATAAAATACAGGGGCTCAGCCAATGAAATGCACGCCCAGACTCAGGTTTTTGTTTTTGTTTCTAAGTAAAAGGTCAAGAAGTATTTATTGGTTAAAAAGCAAAACTTGGTGCTGGTGCTGGGTGCATGGAGGTATGCTGGAGGAGTGAAATGGTTGGTTTCCTAGTAGAATAGATAGTAGAATCATGCATACAGGGCATATGAGACTCTCTGTTGCTCCCTTTTTCCCAACATACTTTCTCTTCTTCTTGTCTCTCTCCCTCTCCCTTCCTTTCTTCCTCCCTCCCCCCCTCTCATACACACACACACACACACACACACACACACACAGAGCAGGGATGTGTGTACATATTCACACCACATACTTATAGAACACTCAAATCATATAAGTGCTAAATTAAGTGTTCCAAATAATACATATTCTCTACCAGTAGTGACACAGGTTTCAAATCATTTGCTGAATACTATTGATTGGTGGAGATGCTTCTGGTGCTCTTTGAAAGCTCCTGAAATGAGGATGAGCTTAGCTGTAAGAGTCTCCTTATTGATCACCAACACAACGTGATGGTCAGGGTTAATGGGCATGCTTTGTATCTACTGTTCTTACAGACTTAGCTAGTTAGTGGATGAAGTTAGCTTGATGATGTCATATAGTTATGATTATTATTCCTTAATTTAGTTCATGTCTTTTTAAAATGAAAGTTATTTTAGAAGTATAACTGATGGCTATAATTTAAAGAACCTCTTTAGTAAATATGACCCATATACTTTACAGTGCATAATTCCAGTGCTATAATTTAAGTGAGCCCCCACCAAAGCATTAATGAAGTAAACTAGATTACAGTCACATTGATTAGCATTTGTGGATTTCTTCAGTATAGCTCTTTTTTTCCATTTACTTATGTTTTTGTGTGTGTTATAAAATTGCACTGAAGCTAAGTAAATGTGAGCAATAACTATAGTTGTTTCTCTCCCTAATGCCTTCTGTTGTGTTTCATCCTCTAGTCCTGCTGTTTTCAGATCCTATTCACACATGTATTAGAGGAGGGAAGGCTCATGATCATGCTGTCTGTGTGGTTTTGTTTTGTTTTAGGAAAACTTGTAGGACTCTAGTCCGACCATACGAGTTCTGGGTATTTATAAGAAGTCATCAGCTTGGCCATGAGTGCTTTCACACACTGACCATTTCATTGGCCCTTTCTTGAGTTCTTAGTCTATTTTTTGAAATGTTCTGCTGTGATAAACACAGGATTGTGGGAAACACCACACTCCATACAGTTGTTATGAGCTGGAATTAGTGAGATAGCTGAGCTGATAAATGTTAGGCTCACAGTCCAACATTAGCGGTTGCTATGAGAAGTGTGCATGTTTAAATGAGGCAAATACTCATTAGTAGCAAAGATATAACACTCCATACACCTTTCCTCTGTCTCCCTCACCCTAGCATTCTCATATGTGAGGGTTTCTCTTTCTTTGGGAATTTGACCTCTTTCCATAAGAATTAACCTTTGCCACAAGCTTTCTTCCATTCTACCTGCATTATCTAGTGATTTTATTTGAGATATTTTCCCCATTAAGCTGCATTCTCAATTTTAGAACAAGAATTTTTTTCTTTGGATTTTGTGGATTTCTCAGGTTCATAGTAACATTTTTGGTGATGAAATTTTATATCATTAACAAATACTGAGATGAATATTTTAAATGAATTCGGAAAAGTTCAGAGTTCCCTGCTGCTTGTGTGAAAGGTTAGGCCACCACATTTAAAATAAGACAAAATAGAATAATAGAAGAGCCACAGGCATCTTTTATTTCTCTATCCTGGAGAAGCAGCAGCAGGGATCAAACAGCTTAACTATAACAGTGTCCTCCTGACCTGCCAAGTGTACCTCCTTGGGCATGAGAATGGACAATCCAAGTGACCTGAAAAACTGTGTTCAACCAAGTTCTTTGAACATCAAACCAGGCAATCATATCTGTACTCAGGGGAAGCTGATTCATTGCTGGCCACAAAATGGCAATGTAGGCAACCTAATGAGATGGATTATAAAATTTGATTGGTATAAGAAATCGAAATTAAAATGTGTCCTAGTGCATTTAATACTGATCTGGGAAATAGTGATTAAACTGTGTAGAAATATAATTTACTCTTGCCAAAAAATAGAATATTGACTTATATGTAGAGGAGTTTTAAGATGGAACAAAGCTATGAATTTTATGCAACTATCAATTAACAGTTGAACTTTATAATCATAGTAACTACACTGACTTCAGCTTATTAAGTATTTATTTTAAATTTAAACTGACTTTATGACACTGTAGATGCATGTAAAAATGAAATAATTATGTTTCATACCTTAAAAATAATGAACAAAACCAAGTGAATCACATCTTCTGGGTTAAGGATGTGTTTCATTGAGCATCTAACATATATAAAGACCTCATGTTCAATCCCCAACAATGACAGACATGTATCTTGACATCTTTTCCAGTTTTGAGTTTTTGGATCATATTAGAAATCTGAAAATCCATGGGTTAGACTGCTTCTATAAAGAACTTGTGAGGATTAAACATGATATTTATGAATAAATCGAGTAAAACAAAAATTTAGACTTAAACATTTATTTGGTTTAAGGCATTTGCAGTTTCTAGATCCGTACACTACCTAAAAGCAAGCTCATAACATTTTTTTAAATGCATAAATTTGTGGAAAATGCACTCTGTTCTGTAAATGTACCATGTTTTGTCATTGCATGGAGGTATATATGCACACTGGCTATTTAAGGTGAATTTAATGGTAATGTAATTACATCTTTGCTAAAGCTGTCAAAACAGAACTTTCTTTGCATGAACTTACATCTGAATGTCAACAGCTTGCAGTAGCCTCATGTACTTATCACTATCTAGAGAGTTCCCATGCCAGTTCTAGAGATCTATCCATGTACCCAAAGCACAGGGACTGAGATTGATCAAAGACCCCAAATGCTGGGTGTGAATTTTCCTTGGGAGCTTGTCTCAGGCCCATGCTTCCCACATGCTATAGCTAGTCACTGGGTTTGGGCACCGTAAGCCTGAACTGTTTGCTGGGACTCAGCCTCTTTTATGCTGGAGAGCATTCTCCAGGCCAGGAATCCTGAAAGCCTCTATTGACCCTCTTCCCTCTTGTAAAGGCTATGCTGTGGTCCAGGGACTACCTAAGGTTTCCTGTTAGTGTCACTAGTCATTTGACCTAGACTATGTACTTTTTGTTATTCTTTTACTTTTCAGTACTTTTTGTCAAGTATGTCAGACTATAAGTTATGAGGCTCTCCATAAAGTGTTTAATGAACTCATAAATGAATGGAAGGCTTTTGAAACTGAGGATGATATGTAGGTGAAATTCAATGATGATCTATGATGCCAATGACCATGACTGGCTAGAGAAAAAGATGTATAAACTAAACCCTTTTGTCCCTCAAGAAGCTTAGTGTCTTGGCTGCCTAGAAATAAAACAATAACAAATAACCAATACCAGTATGTGAAATGACTAGACACAAATTGCATTTTTATTTTTTTTTTCATATACAGCCAAAACTACTCCCACACAGACAGGCAGTATTATCTGTGCAGATGTATGGCAGGGCTACATTTCATGATTTTCTTCTTGCTTTAATTTAAGTGACTGTAGTCTTCTGGTCAGCCAAGTAGACTGAATGAACCCCTATTTTGTCCGCTCTCTGTCTCTGATATTCAATGTCTTACCTTCTGCTCAGAATTTATCATCACCTGTGAAGGAGTTTGTAGCAAACATGGAATCTGAAACCTTTCATTGGACCTATTCAATCAGAACCTTACTGTTAATGGGTGATCTCTATGTAAGTTAGATTTGAAAAGCAATAGATGAAATCTAATGCTTAGAGTATTGATCAGTGTGTTACTGTGACAAAATAAATGCTCAATGAAAAATTTAAAGAATAAAGAAATATCTATTCATAAATTATGGTTCTCAGCCTATAATTTCTTACCTTGTTTCTGGAATATTTTATGGCTTTAGATACTTTTATTATTTGCTTGTTTTTGTTTTTTGTTTTGTTTTTCAATGAATATCATTCTTTATTCTCTGATTTTTAATTATTTTTTCTTATTTTACATATTGATCCCAGTTCCCTTTCCCCTCCTTCCCTCCTTCTCTCCCTCCCCCCCATGCCCCTGACCACCCTCTCATTCCATCCCCCCCAACTCCACAGGGAGGGTGGTGCCTTCCAGGAGGGGTCAACAAAATCTGTCAAGTCATTTGGAGTAGGAAATAGGCCTTCCTTCCTGCCTCTAGGCTAAGGGAGTATCCCTCCATGGGGAGTGTGTTCCCAAAGTCCTTTTGTGCATCAGGGATACATCCTGGTACCACTGTCAGAGGTCCCTTAGACTGCCTAGGCCTTCTAACTGAGATCCATGTTCAAGGGGTCAGAGTCAGTCCAATGCTGGTTTCCCAGCTATCAGTCTGGGGGCCTATTAGCTCCTCCTTGTTCAGATCAGCTGTTTCTGTGGGTTTCTATAGTCTGGTTTTGTCCTCCCTCTTTGCATCTGGATTCCAGATCAGCTCAGTGTTTAGCTGTGTGTGTGTCTGCTTCTGTTTCCATCAGCTGCGTTAGATACTTTTAAAAAATATTTACAATACACTTTACCATTGCATTTTTCAAAATGATGGATTGAAATAAGATGACATTTATTTAATTATATGTTATGTTATTGGGCTGGAGACTTTGGCCTGGGCAATGAAGCAGAAATATAAAATTACAATTATTAATGCCATACCCACATTAATTAAGCCAGAATCTCGGTAATTCTAACCTGCATCAGGTTGGAGAAACTACTGGCCAGGTTAGAAAGGCACATGGGTTTAGAGTCACAACTGACAGCCACCAATGGATCTGTAGGTTCCCTGCATATTTGTACCTGACTAGCTTCCTGAACTGATTTCAAGCCAATAGTAGTAGAGATCTTATACATACATGTAGCCAGTTTTATCTAACAAAGTCATTGGCTTACTGAAATATGTTGAATTCGAACTAGGAAACTTCAAACAGACAGAGCTGATTTGGCCTGATGTTCATTAGTTCATTGTAAGCACTGTTTATAAACATCTGAAAAGGTATTTTCCAGAATTATGCAAAAAATTGGATTTTCTGTTCAGATGCCATGTATTCAAACCCACAGGACAGGTATACACAAAACAAACAAGAATGTGTGTGTATGTTCACACTCATATCTTTTCTTTAAGTCTGGGCACGTGTGTATGTACACAAATATTTCTTTTTCTTAAGTATGGACATATATATATTCATGTTTCTTTTCCTCAAGTCAGAACATGTGTGTATGTGTGTGAGTGTACACATGTGTGTTTTTCCTCCTCTAGTATGGAAGAATTATCAGTCTATATTGTAGTTTTGTGTTAGAAGATCCAAAATTGAGGGGAGAATTTGAACTTCCTCTCCTGTTTTGTTTCTGCTTGAAGATTCTGCCATTTTTATTGTGCATAAAACCAGGTAAGACCTAGTTTTGTCCTCTCCACCACCCACATTTTCAATTATGCAAATTCTTGGGATAAAGATCCATAAGTAAGAAAGTATCTACCCTGACAGTTGTAAATAATTTTATACAACAGACAGACAAATTGTGCTGATTGTATTTCTTTAAAGAGAGAGAGTAGGGAGAAGAGAGCAAGTCTGGCTGGGAGAGGAGAGTAAATCACAAAAGTGATCTCAAGTGAACAGAGATAGATTTCTGGAATACGGTGTGCAATGAAACCACTGACCTCTTATACATGGGTTCATGTCTTTTTCTACAGAAACAGATGGGTAATAGCATAATGCTGAAATCATGCTCGACATAATATGGACCTAGTGATTGCAGACCTGATTGCTTGCCATATGGTTGCTGAAGGGTTGAAGAGAAAATGGGATGATATGCAAACCCTTAAAAGCAACATTTTTATTGAATGGCCATTACATTAAAACCCAAACTCTGCAAATGAAGGCAAGAACTGTGGTGAATAATGATGACATAACAAAGCAGGAAAGGCATCAGTGGAGTTGTATGTATTTTGCTTCTGATATGCAAACCAAGAGCAGAATACTCATTTTTGTCACTTTTTCTGGTGCTATTATGAGCACACAAGGGGGTAAGGTGGTAGGACAGAAATGGTGGCAGGGTAGAAATACTGTGTGCATAGGGGTCTGCTGCATTCTCTGGGGCAGAGAGAAGAGGCAATAATGTTTCAGAGGATCTAGATTGGACTCAGAGGTTACTGGCAGAATGTGACTAACCTTTCTTAAGTTGGGTGTCTTAAGTTAGTTGCTGGCTAAAACCTGCTTGAGAGCTCACTGTGGCACAGGAAAAGGAAGGAACATGCTTGTGCTTTGCCTTCCTCTTCATACAGGACTTGACACTCTGTCAGCAAACAGGTATATGGGATAAGGTAGATGTCATTTCCCAGAGTGCATTGCAGTTTAGTTGAGCAGCTGTGTGATATTTTGCTCAGAGTTTTGTTTTCCCCATGTTATGAAAGATGAGATACCGATTTTTTTCTTTTAAATATTTTTATTAGCTTGTTTCAAATTTGCATGCACTTCATTTGCTGTCTCTTTAATGAATTATCTTTCAATCATGGAAAATCGTAAGAGTTTGTGCTCAGAAATGGAACTTCAATACATTAAGCTAAACCTACTTATAGTGTGTGGAGGGTAATGAGGTGAGAGGCAAGAATTCAGTCCTTCAATGAGGAACTCGAAGTATCTAATTCTATTTTAGCATGTAAGAGCTACTGATTAAGACCAAATATTCAAATTTGATATGTATTATGATTCCAACAAACCTATGGGGACTTGAGGAATTTATGTTCCCTTGTGCCTTTCCATGAACATTCATTCCTCAAGGCACATTTTTTATAAAAGTCCACAAAATACATTTTACTGAGAATTCATATTCTTAATAGTTGTTGTCATTCTCTTTAAATTTCTAAGTATTAAGCAGTAAGATGAGCCAATGTATGTGTTGCTTGCTTCTATTTTCTTTATGTCCTAGTTCTCCTCAGCAAATGTATTACGTTGATTCTTATTTCCAGAAGCAGAGACATTCCCTGAGAGCTTTAACTAGGGATCCAGTTTCTGCTGACAAGGGCTTGAGCCACTTATAAACACTGCAGTTCTCATTGTTACTAAAAGTTCATGTGGTTGAAGAGTTTGACTTGGGCTGATGTGAAACTTTTGGGTTCCATTTTTTTTATCTTGATTCCTTTCCCTAAAATAAAGACACCTCAGAATTAATCTTACAAGTTGGAAGTTCATCCATCTCTGTTATTAACAGTTTAATTTGGGGATTCTAAAACTGGAGGGGCAGTTAATGCACAAATCATTCACCCCACCCAGTCTCTGGTTTTCTGATTTGTCAATCTCAGTGGTAGTGTAATTTGCATTCCTGATGATTTTCTAATGAATGTTGTTTCTGATGTTTTTTGAGATCACCTTTTGGGAATCATTGATGATTTGTCTTTAGAGCCCAGCAGTGAAGCAGAAAGCTTAGAACTATGAACTACCACAGATTTGAGCCTGCAATGTGTAGTGAGTGCATCTTCAATTTATCATTGTTGCTTAAGCATTGTTTCAGCCTCACAGACAGCAGAGGAGACCATGTTAAACTTTGTCCACAATAGGGACACAGGTGGAAGGGGAGGGGGGTGCTCACATCTCTCCTGAGAGAAGGAGGTGATCATCCATACCCTCTGATTTGAGAAACTTTCCAGGTTTCATATCTGTTAAAAGCAGTAAATGACATCTACATCCTATACAAACATGCTTTGGATCAGAAACAAGACCCGTGCAACTCTGAAACCTCATTTGCTTTGTTCAGAGAGCAATAGCTTCTACAGTGGTGTTCAAAGAGCTATTGTCCACTTTAAGGAACTGCAGCATTGTTAGGCATTTCATCAACCTCGTTGCCCTTATTACTTTTGCAGCCTAATGACATATGACAGGCTTAGTGTCGTATTTAAGACATCTTATGCATAGCTACAGTTCTCTTTTTCCTTCCCAGTGCTGAGAAACATTTTCTTCTTGCCTAGAAAGCTAATTTTTATACAGCTTGACTAGTGGCATATCTCCTGTGTGGCAGAAATAAGTTTTGCATAACTTTTAAGCGCCCAGGCTGACCTATTTAACAGACAGCCAGTGCTACATAATGTATTTAGGTCAAGTACTTTGTCTAAGCTTTTCGTCATTCTTGTATTAGTCTTGCTCTCTGTGAAAACCTCTGGTATATCATAGATACAGATACAGGCTGAGGCATGTTGCCTGATATCAGAATGTAATAAATCCCTATGTAACATAATTATCATGCCTCCTGATTATAGCACCAAGTTGAAAAGATGCCTTAGATTTTAGTGAAATACCTGTCTCACTGTTTTTTACTTTGAAGAATTCACAGTAATAGCATCAGCACACACTATGACATAGAAACAAAAAGAATCTTTGGAGTTCAGAGACAGGTGACCTGAACTAGGGCGAACTCATGGAACCCCCCCCCCAGACTGACAGCTGGGAAACCAGCATTGGACGGTCTCAGACCCCCTGAACATGGGTCTCAGTTAGAAGGCCTAGGAAGTCTAAGGGACCTCTGACAGTGGTACCAGGATGTATCCCTGGTGCAAAAAGACTTTGGGAGCACACTCCCCATGGAGGGATATTCCCTTAACCTAGAGGCAGGAAGGAAGGCCTATTTCCTACTCCAAATGACTTGACAGATTTTGTTGACCCCCTCCTGGAAGGCATCAACCTCACTGTGGAATGGCAGGGGGAGGAATGGGATGGAAAGGAGGTAAGGAGCCCTGGGAGGGAGGGAGAGGGAACTGGGATCGATATGTAAAATAAGAAAAAGTAATAATAAAAAAGAGAAATACCCCCCCAAAGAATCAGTGTATTTAAAATGCTTCCAAATGCCTTTGCTATTTGGAACACTTTCCTTTAAAGATTAAAGAAAATGGTGGTCTGCCAACATTTGGGTGGTAAGTTTTTACTTAGGAAGTTGAATGATTAAGTTTTGACGTCTGTCTCAATTATTAGATTTTTCTTTCCTAACAGGATTCTTGGAGAGAGAGAAGTGAATATAGGCTTCATCATTACTCTAACCTATTTGAAATGAACCACTAAGACCGCTCAGAATGAGTCAATGCCTCTGATATTCTTAAATTATGAATGTGAATTTGTTACAAAATTTAAAATTGTTTTAAAGACACATTTAACAGTACTTACCAAATGTATTTTATCCTTAAACTGATTTTTGTTGTTGTTCCTTCTTTTTTTGTTTTGTTTTTGTTTTGTTTTGTTTTCTCTCTAAGTACCAATACTATCCCCCTTTTGGATTTTTATACTCTTGCCCATATGCCCTTTTCCAAGATCGAAAACATCTTGTTTAGCTTTAGGTCAACTTGTATTTGGGAGGGATAAGGAAATGCTTCTAACATAGTCCATTAGCTTTGGTGTGTAATACGGTATTATTCCCATTTTATTGCTTACAAAACTAAGATCTTTTTACTAGAACATAAATCTTCATAAGACTCTGGGTGAGAAATCAGTTCTTCTGCCTCCCAGCAGGGATGCCTTGGCTGCAGCACCAGGCTGTAAAATCAGTGGATCTCAACCCTGGCTGTGCTTCACAGCTACCTGGGGAACTATTGAAAAAATACCAGTGCATGGGCTCCACCCCAGCCCATTAATCCAGGATCTCTGGGGATGAGTCCTGGCCAAGGATGGCTTCCGAAAATCTCTCCAACTGATTCTAATTGTGCAGCCCAGGCTAAGAAGCACTATTTTAAATTAAACAACATACACATCCATACTGATTATAAAGGAATAGGTTTTCCAGCACACACTGCTAGCCACAAATTGCCAAATGAAAATTAAGTGCATCCATGCTATAAAACTCCCGTTGGAAGTCCCTTACATAGAGAATGAACACTTGCTTGAGGTCTGAGAGTAGGAGCTCTGACCCGGGGTAGTGATGTGATAGCAAAGACTAGTCCAGTGTCTCCCCTTTGTCCTGGGCAAGGAGAGTTGAGAGCAGTCATTGTGCAAGGCTCTGGAACTGCCCTATCACCCTGTTCCTCCAGCATCAGGTCTAATGTGTAACAAAGAAATGTGTATGGAATTTCAATAGAAAATATGACTTGTCTGATATATGGGAGGTCTGATGTGATTGACTGCCACAGTTTTTGTTTTAGGCCAGAGAGCAAAGCAGTCAATTCTTTGGTTATCTATGAAAAATACAGATTAAAATTAGTGGTACATTGGACATCTTAAAACCAAGTGCGAGTGGTGTTTATCCACCTGTTATTGGTGTGTGTGTTCTTTGCTAGCAGAGTTTAAGGAGTACATTCCTCCTCCTTACTCTCCTGAAACAATTTTCTTCTCGATGATTCTGATACTAGAACAACCAACTAGGTTGCTGCAGTGTAACCTTTGCTGTAATGAGCTGCTGTACAAGAGTTTGTCTCCAGAACAGGGCCTGCTGCCAGTGACTGGGCATTGGGGAGTAGAGTATGCCTCACACATCCCTCATCCACCTCTTGATTTACCAAGCAAAAGGTCTTCATTTGGATTTGTCATGTGCCAGGCTGAATGTAGAGTTAGTCTCTCTAATTTTTTTCTGTGTGATTATTTTGTTATTTCAGTTATTTGAAAATATGTTTTATCATTTACATGTTTCGCTTAACCAGGTAATTTATCAACTTTGTTTTTGTTATTTTCAAGAGAGGATTTCTCTGTGTATCCCAGATTGTCTTGGAATTTACTCATTAGACAAGGCTCAGAGATCCACCTGCCTCTGCCTCTGCCTCCTGAGTGCTGTGATTAAAGGTATATGTCACCAATCAGAAACTTTTACTTTTATTGATCTTGTTCCATTATTATTTTTAATCACATTTTGTGTGTGTCTCTATTTGTGCCTGCATTGTGCACATGTGTGTGTATATTTATGTGCACACACATGTTATTGCTAAGATCTCTAAATGTCCTGGTTTGATTGATAATTTTTCCTGAGGTACTAGGGAATGGATCTTAAGCCTTATGTGTACTAGGCAAGTGCTCACCACTGAGTGCCATAAATTTGTTAATTGTAAGAAAGTGCCTGCGTATTTTTCTTGAAGAAAGATAGTTTCATTTTCTTTATAGTCATAAGATTTCTACAAATAGGGCTCCCCTTTATCATTTAGATAAATTTCACTACATTTTATATTCTTTTTCTTCTCTCTCTCTCTCTCTCTCTCTCTCTCTCTCTCTCTGTGTGTGTGTGTGTGTGTGTGTGTGTGTGTGTGTGTGTGTGTGTGTGTGGTATCGGTGGGGATTAAACCCTGATCTGGTGCTTGCTAAGCATACACTTTATTACCAAGCTACATACACCTTCATTCCCTCTGTCATCTTTAAATGAAATTGGTAACATACATTTAAATTAAATAGACAGTGCACACTTTGAGGGACACTCAGAAGCACTTCCTGAAACATGAGACTTACTTTTGTCTCTCTGTAACAGCAATAATGACCCTGTTTGAGAATCTGTATAATAGTGACACCACTGCTTTTGACCTTGACCCCTTGAAATAAAGCCCTATAACCTGCACTGCTCTTAGGTGATGGCAAAACCATCAATATGATGTTGCTACATCCCTGGGTCTTTGCTATTCTCCAAGGGCTGCATCTAGGAGCCTTCAGTTTGATTAACAGTCTTTCTTAGGAAGTGGGAGGCAGAGACGAGCAGCTCAACTCTCTTTGAAGTGTGTGCTAAATGATTCACAACAGTGTGAATGAATCAATTTCTGCATGCATTCCCAACCTTTTAAATATGTGGTCTGCCAAATCTTTGTTGGATTTTATTCAATTAAAAAAAAACAACATCTTTTTTGCCTGATGCTTCACTCAAAACAAGTATACAGCCACTGTGGTGTGACTACAGCCATTGTTGTGTGGCTACAGCCATTGTGGTGTGACAACTGCATTATGCTTACCCAGATCTGTGCTTTGGGGAGGCATTGACTATTAATTTATCATTGCATTTAAATATATTATGCCCTGTCTCCTTCATATTATCTTTGCTATTACTACTGCATTTATCTCAGGGGTTCATTGCTTATTTTAAGAGACCAATAGAAATAAGTGAAACTGAATTTCAGCTCCCTCCTTTGAGGCACACACAGTTCTGTATCACCATGAAGAAGAATCTCCTTTAGCTAAAAGGAAGGGAATTGCCATTCACTTTTCCCCCTTAGTATTTCTTTTTATTACTTCCAGTATAAATAAGATGTAAGAAATTTGATTACTTAGTTAATTGTGTACTTAATTAGTGATTTTATATTTTAAATGTATCCCTATAATTTATGGTTTGGTAACCAAGTCTGAACCTCAGTGGATATGACCTCAGGGAAGAGCCAATCTTTACTGAAGACCAGTTAGTGGCTTTATTTCAAAGATAACAACACCCACATTTAGAGGCTAGATTTTTATTCTGGTGACTGGGTTTCACTCTCTTGAGAAGGAATTTTTCATCATTTCTTATGTCTAATCTAGTCACAATCAAACCTACAGTACTTAAATATACAACTCCAAGCTCAGAATCTTAGTGACCACTCACCTTCTCCTACCAAGTGAATATGATTTCACATGTATCATTTTGTCTTTCCTTTATTACCATCAACCATAAAAAATGCTGTTGGAAAGGAGACTGTGCAGAGGTAGTTCGAAGCTTGTTTTGTTTGGCCAGAGGTCTTCCCAAGTCTGCTCTGCCACGTCTAGAGCAGGGTCTACCATAGACTCCACCAATGAGACAAAGTCCCACCTAACTTTATATGTGGATCCAAGATGATGGAGGTGGAGCCAGGAAATCTATTGCCAGGATCACCAAACTTGCTCAAGGATGAAAATATTCCTCTGTTGAGAATATTGATCTAGGCCTTAATGATTCTTTGAACTGTGTTTTCTCAATCTGGAGTAAAAGCTGGGCATTCACTGAGTTCCTGAATTTAATACTGAACTACACATGTGGGAATGGTGCATTAAAGAGAACCATAGGAGTGGGGATGCAAAGCAGTACATGATCTCAGCCAGTCCCTGCTTTACTCTCGCAGTTGATCTCCCTCTAACCCAAGGAATTGGCTTCTATTATCCCATGTCTCGTGTCTTATGCATTGATAATTTCATTCTCCTCTAGTTTGGGAGTCCCATACATGCCTAATGGGGTAAGGATGCAGTGCCAATGGCATCCAACTTCAGCTCTCTGTCTTTCTCTCTCTCTTCCCCTCCCTCTCCTGGCTCTTACACTCCCTACGCCTCTCTTTAAAATATATTTGCTTCACTCTACATCGTTAGGCCCCCATTTTCTTTGGAAACTGTCTATAACCATTATACAGAGAACAAATCTAACATTGGCTAATGCATCCATCTTTCTCATTTCCCCTCTTTTTCTAGATGTTCTTGCTTGCTTTCTTGGTGTGTCATACACCTTTTCCTGTACATGACTTTCTGTTTGTACATGACTGACTTCTGGATCACTTCCTATTGTCCAGTACTACTTTTTTCATGGCTTGAAGTCAGCAAACAAAGCTAGTTCACCCCTTTACTAAACTGATTAGCCTCTCAAAATCTTAATTACTTTGCATATGTTGAGTTGATGAATATGCATAAAATATCCTCAATATGGGATTGAGGAAATAATATGGTGTGCAAGAACCCTTGTTGCATAAGTATTGGAAGCTCAATTCAAATCCCCAGAATCCATGCAAAAGCCTGGGTATGGCTATGCTACTTGTTACAGAGTGCATGCAGTCTGAGGCAGCAACTAGGATAGTCACTGGTGCAGTGACACAGGAGGTGGCATGGATGCATTGAAGATTCCGAGATGAGTGGTTCAAGACTGTTTGAAAGTCGAAAACTTGGCTTGTGATGAAACAGACAAGTGGATCATTTCACAATAAACTTATCTCACTTGTTTTTCTGTTTGTCTCTTACCCATAACCTTAAAATATGATCACTGGGGCTTGCTGATTACCAGCTTATCTCCAGTTCAAGCAGACCCTGTGCGAGGAAATAAGAAGGGAAATGACAGAGTAGGACATATAACATCCTCCATCTTCCTCTGGCTTTCTTGCACTTTGGGTGTGTATACTGAAACACATATCAATTCATACTTTGCAAATATATACCCCACAACCCCATTACACACATATGCACATGCATTCACATGTGCACACAGGCGGGCGCGCACGCACGCATGCACACACACACACAAACACAAAATCAGTGAATTCAGAAATCTATATTTTGTTTTATATCATGACTAGAATATCTAATTAAGACATATTATTGACACACTAATCTCAAAATGATCAGGATTAGTGTGTTCAAGATAAATGGCATTGACATTGAGAATTTTCTTTGTGAGTTCTTAGTAGCTGGAGTTTATTTTTTAAGTATATCCCATCAAGCCCCAAGGATATTTATAGACTAAACATCTTAGCTAGTCTGGTTTTCATGATTTCACTTTATGTGCTGGGTTTGTACAAGTGGCTATTGTACACCAGCCAAGATGATTCACTTTTTATCACAAGACGGAAAACTTCTTTTAATGTAGTTCTATCTTGAGGGATCTGTTTTCTACTACCAGTTAAATACCAGTGACACAGGAGGTGGCATGGATGCATTGAAGATTCCGAGATGAGTGGTTCAAGACTGTTTAAAAGTCAGAAACTTGGCTTGTGATGAAACAGACAAGTGGATCATTTCACAATAAACTTACCTCACTTGGTTTTTTTCTGTTTGCCTCTTACCCATAACCTTAAATACGAATGTGGGCAGGGACAGAAATTGTGCAGGACACAGAAGAATGATGACTTTTCCTTATTCTTTCTACTATTGGTGTTTGTCACCTTTTCTAACACTTGTTGGTTTATAAGTGTTTCTTAGCTGAGAGTTGGGGTAAGAAAGAGGGGTATTTGGAATGTCATAAGCAGGGACATATTGCTGTCAAACATATTATTGAAGCTGGGAAAAATAAAATTGAAACAAAGAACACCTGCTACTTTAAATCATTTTTAAAAACATAATGTTCTTTACTTGCTGACTAGAAATATTGTGTTTTCAGAGAAGAGAAAGTGCTAATCTAGATGGGAAAAAATGTAATGATTCACTATGCAATGATATGAAGTAAGAGTGTTTTAAATTGAATATTTCAGTTTGTGGAGAGGTAGGCACTTTGTATGAAAAATGGTTTTTCACATCAGGTGGTGAGTATTGCTCTCAAATTGCAGGAAGGAGTAAAATCAGCTTGTCACTGAAGATTTTTTTATTGACATCTTTGGCTTGTCTTCATGTCAGTAATTAAATTGCTAATTACGAGTTTCTGTTCCAGTGGTCATGCTTTTATTACATAATTGCTTCAAGTTTAGCCCAAATCACCAACAATATTTATTTAACCTTTTTGTTCATTAGATAAATTTTAATATATAAAAACTATGAAATTACTTCATTGACTCTGTTTTGATTAGCAAAATCAAAGGAATTCTAACCTTTCTTATAGTTATATGTGTTGTTGGTCATGTTTTCAATGAGATTTCTGATAATTATTAATTTAAAATAAAAGGAGAAAATACAAAGGAAACTTCAAAAACATAAGGTCTGATCTAGAAAGGTAAAATAATCTTTCCTGAGATCATTGGAAATATGAAATTAATAATTTGATCATTAATATATTTGTATTTGATTAAGTTTGGCTAATTTAGTCACCAAGCCTCCCTCTCCTCTTGGAACACAGGCAGAATTTTGTCAGAGTTTCAATATATTCATGATATTTTTTCTTATTTGTTTATTTTACACAAACCATAAGAGACATTTTTCTCAGTGAAGATTGCCTCTTTATTTTATTTTGAAATATTTGTATATTTATTTCATTAAATGAGATAATGTTTTTTCTTATTAACATAATTTCCAGTACATTAAACATATTTCTCTACAGACAGAAGAGAGGAATCAAATTAAATGACAACTAAATCACTTGCAGCAATTTCAACTGTTAAAAGAAATAAGTGTCTCTGTTTTCTTTGTGATCACACGATGTGCTGTAAAGGGAAATGAAATCCTAAAGAAAGAAGAGAAAACATAAAGAAATAATGACTGACTTATTGCAGCAATACCACTGAGAGAAGAAAAATTCACTGCAAATAAAAGGAAAATAATATAGTGGATTTGAAAGTTACCAAAATTCATTTCTTATTGATGAGTTCAGTGGAAGCTTAATGCTAAGTAAACTGATGAAAAAAAATCAATGCAATAAACTATGAATGATGAAAGTTGAAATAAATACTTTGCGTATGGAGGGCCATTATTCTAAATGTCTAATTTTTTAATAATTCATGCCTTTCTGTTTATAAAAAAAGGGGAATTATTGCTTGGTGGACTCAAAATGCATGTAAAAAGCTTCTGCTGGAATCCCACACTTGGTAATAAGCACAAATGATATTGGTGACCTTCTGATTTCAATATCACATCTGGTTTTCACGTGGGTGTGTCAGGGCAAGGTGAGTTTGGGTGTGTGATAATGTATTTTATTTATCATTTAGACTTTATTGAACACAAGCTGCTTTCTTTATAAAGTGTGATTTCTGGATCCTAGAAAGAGGAAAACTTAGAACATATGTTACATGTATGAATGTATGTCTGAATGCATGTGTGAAGTATGCATAGCAAGCTTTGAGGTATTCCTTAGGATACTAGTGTCTTCTTGGGAAAACCAACTCTGATACATACATACAGAGTATGTGTTTGGGGTGATATTTGTATGTTAACTTTCATATTTCCCTAATAGTCATTGTGTTCAAATCATAGCACATAGATTACGTGGGTCTGAGTATTTTCAGGTTACATGATCACTTATTTCTCTTTTGACACACCTTAAAAACATGTAACTGGTGAATCTACTAAATTAATCAGGTTCTGGCCATTCTGTAAAGAACTTATCCAACTATTTTTCCTGACTTGCTCCCAAATGAATCAACCATCTACCACGCTGACCCTGCCGAACTCCCCTTCAAGCCCTGGAGTCTCCTCTCTCATCCCCATTGTGCTGCACCCTGGGCTTTCTCTCTCACTTTCTTTGTTTTGATTCTCTCTTAGATACTTCCTCTCCAATATGCTAAGAAGCCTTTTCCCATGGCTTCTGAATCTTCCTCTTTATCTTCTGTCCCTTTGTATTACCCTCCCCTTATTCTGCCCCACTGGAAATTACAATTCTAACATGATTTCTCCTCTTTTGAATTACAGACACGTGAGACTATTGCCCTCGGAAAACATCCAACCGCCAATCCAGAATGAGATAACTAAGGTAATAATCGTCATTCCTCCCTACTTGCACAGACCCTTTATTCCAAAAGTTCACAACTTAGCACTTAGTACCAATTTTGAGCCCATCCCTCAAACTGTTTTTGGCGTAGTTTGGGATCTTATGAAGGTGTGGGGGAACTGCAAGGCAAGCAATTTTCTGAGTCAGGGTAACTAGATTTGGGGGGGGGGGTGTCAATGGCAACATTTAGGAATCCTTTCATGTGCCCACCTTGGAAATGCTTCCTCTTACCATTCACCCAGGTTGCCGTCAATGAAGCAAAAGTGCAGGACACATGCAAGAGATTTTGAATTATGCATTAAGCTGATAATGTCCCAGCATGCAAGCTATATCAATAAATAACCTGGCTGGTAGCAGAAAGGCATTTACCTCCCCAGAGCAAGGGGTACCACATGGGGAGAGAGCTAGAGGGAGACCAGGGGAAGGGCAAATGGGCTCATAGCCTTCTGGCTTCCTCCGATGATGAAGAGCTAAGAGTAAGTTAATATTGAAACTATTGTCTAATGTCAGTTCACTTTTAAAATAAGTTAGCTTCTCTCTCTAGTATGGTTCCTGTCTGCACTTGTGGTAGAGTTAGCCCTTCCTTGTATAATGCCTTATGTAAAAGGGTTCTGTCTAGGAGGGAGATTCTTTCAATGGGACCTACTAAAGACCTCTTTAAAAAGTTAAGAGTTTTCATGATGAAATTTTGGGAAATTCTTAAATGTTAATAGAACACTCAAGTTTTCATTAAATCTTGTATTTTTAACTTATTAATATGTACTCTAAAAGCATAAGTTAAACCAGTTGAATAAACAAAAGGATTAAAGAAAAGGTAAAATGACATCCCCAGTATAGGGTACAACTGATGAGAACCAGATCTTTAATCTTTTCATCACTTTTCCTACTTTAGTAAAATACATAGATGAATCTAGTTATTTTTATTGTGTATACTGACCACTGAAGTCCGTGTTTACAAACACACACAAACTTCAAAAATATTGTGTAGGAGTTACATAGTGTTGGGGGGATGCTAGTAGGACAACTGCATGTGTGCCTGCATGCTTTCTCTCCCCCATAGAAAGGACACCATTTGCATTTCATCATTTTCCAAGTTTTAGACACAGTCTGCTACCTGTGGGTCTTCATTCTAATGCTTTTTCACAAATAGTTCAGTAAGGAGTACAGGCCCATCCTATTTCTCACATACATGCATATACCAACAGAAAAAGATGGCTCTGGAAAAACACCCTTCTCCTCAGAGAATCATATCAAGCAGTGTTTAAATTAAATAATTTGCATGGTGTGGGGAATAAAGCTTTGGTAGCAGTATGTGGAGGTTATCTTCCCTTGGGAAACCTATGCCATTTAGTGCAATCTGGTGCATGCCAATGAGACACAGGCATGCATGCACTCATGAGAAGAGAGGATTTATTTCACATTTAAACGCATTTATGTCTCTGCATCATCCTCCATTTCTTATTTGTGTCAATGGGGAAACAGGAGGCAAACTACTTGTCAAATGTCGAGGTCATTCATATCCAAGCAGCAGCAGTAGCAGCAGCAACACAGTGTCTTGAATGATTAGGCAAGAGGAAGGTTGGTGCCTCCTGGCATAGAGCCAGATACCCAACAGCTCCTCCCAGGAGTATGGCTGTGATCACAAGGATGTTCAAGTTCAGCCAATGTTTGATTTTATTCCCAGACCATTGCCTGGTCAAGAAAGAGGGGCCATTACTGTGATGGCATAATGTGAGTGACAAGTAGCTAAATTAGTTTTTCTTTTTTTTTTTTTTTTTTCTTCTACTTGTTCTGCTCAACTAGTATCTAAACTGAGCCGTATAGTAAAGAAATCATTTCTAGTGAGAATATTAAGCTGTGTTCCCAGCTAACTGATTTCTCCATAGTCTGATGTAGTCTTATCCTCATAAATGGATAAACATAGCTATCTTCAGTAAATACTGTGAATGAAATATTGAGGAGAGTGTGGTTGGGGGTGGGGAAGAGCTTGACCTAGGTACAGAAAAGTTTTAAAGGTCCTGTTTTTGAAAATTGGCATAAGACTCAAGTGAAGACAGTTGTTTTCCTTCAATTTTCAGGTTAGTTTAATACCTCTTAGGCCCCCGTTTATTCTTTATTGAAAAGAAATATTAGGACAAACTAGTAGCAGATACTAGCAGAAACTCTGAGTTTCTTACCATTCCATCGACAGCCATACAACTTTGGCAAATTGCTGCCACCATAACAAGATACCACAGACACAGTGGTGTAAGTGACAACTTGTTTAATCTAACTTCAAGAACCTGTAAATCTGGTGTCACTTCTTGCCAGAGTTAGCATCTTCCAAGGCCTCTGCTTTTGTTTTGCTGTTAGCTAACTTTTCTCCATGTATAAATGTCTGATTTGGATGAGCACAGCCCTCATGCTACATAAAGAGCCACCATGAAGTTCCCACGGTTTTTAGAATGACCTTATCTGCAACTACAGTAACATTCTGTGATTCTGGTACCTGGGGCATCGACTTGTGAATTTGGAGCATACACATTTCAGTCTACAACAACTATTCTACAGAAAAGTTGGTAGAACAGTACTTTATTCCCTGCTCATATTTTGCTGATTTAATTAAAGATTTACTCAACCTCCCTTCTCTTCTGCATTTTTATTAGTAGCTGAAAGCATTGTATTCAACTATTGGAGTATTGTGTTTTATTATCTTAAAAAGTAGAATCTGAAAAGAGGTTAAAGTTTATTTATGAAAACAAACAAATATTACCTGATATTTTTCTTTTAGGAAGTCTTTTTTCACTGTTAAAATAGCCCAGCAGTCTGGCATAATCTTATCATGGGGGTTAAAAAAGCAATTTGAGCCAGCTATGGCACATGCCAACTGGTTTAGAATTTGACTACATTGTTTTTCTGACCCCTACACCTTCCCTGTATATCTTCAATATTAGAACTCCCATAGGTTACTGACAGTATTGATATAGTACACATAAATCCATAACATGTTACCTGGCTCATAGTCCTTGTCTGGTAAATATGTATCGAATATTCATAACAACCATAGACATGTTCCTTTCATTTTTTCATGGTGCTGGATAAAATGAAATGCTTCATGGGTTTCCTATGCTTACAGACTATGCCCTGAGCTAGTGCTGTTCTTTCTCTGTTGTTTGAGTGGGCCTTGGTAGAGACTTGGATTTATAAGTTGTGAACTTGTACCAACAGGCTTTAATATCATCTTTTGCTTCCTTCAATACGACTTTTATTCTGCGACGCAGAAAGAAGAGTTAGAAGAAAAGTGGTGAGGGTCCTATAATAGCCTTAGGCTATATAAGAACTATGGGATTTTTCCACGCAGAATCTCAGGCTGCAGAGCACACCTAGACAAACTGTCACCCTAAAGTTTGCAGCAGTAGTGCCTCCCCATCTCCTGGAGACAGTATTTCAGGCTCTGAGTCTGGGAGGTCCAGGGACATAATTCAGTATTTAGGCTGGGCTGTCAATTGGAACAGCCCAAAGAAAGACCACTTAAAATGTTTTTCAATGAGTCAAACTCAGTTTGTGCACTGTAGTCACCATGCATCTTCAGCACTACTTTAAAGTTCCTTGCGACACTCACCCTGCTTAAAAATAGAATGGTGATCAAGCAAACACAAATATCGTTTTCAAATGACATTTCTGAAGCAGCTTTTGATTCCATAAAATCCTAGGAAAATCTCCTGCTCTTGCATTTTGAGAGAAGTTGGAGAATAGAAATACTCAGATGAAAAAGCAAGGTGTAGGCAGCTCAGGCAAAATAGCAAAGAGGGGACAGACAACTGATGATGTCCCATCAGCATTCGTTCCATAGGGATCCCCCTGGTGGGTCTGGGCTTCTCATTGTCCATCCTCCCATTAGCCTATGAGACATGTATGGCATCTTCAGGCTGGAGATGAGTCATGGAATAAGACTATCAAGGTCAAACCCTAGTACCTGGGCTCCATTACAGTCCATGGCTGCTTACCATCTATAGGTAGATGAAAATAAGAACCACCTCGGAGAAATTTTGCCTCACCTTCTCATACACATTTTAAAAAAGAAAGAAAAAAGGTAAACTATAGGGTGACCATATAAATATATCTATATTATCTATATTTTAAAGCTGACTAGTTGGGGAATATAAGATGAGAGCTTAAAACAACTGTGGTTTACTTATAATACAAAATGCCTTGTATCCTAGAAATGATAGCTTTGAATAGATAAAAATCAACCAAATATGAAGTGAAAAATGAATCAAAAATATAAATAACTTGCTGTTGTTTACTTTCGGTTACATAAAACATGTCCTCAAAATAATTAAAATAAAGATACTGAGCAGGTGCATGCCTATCTTTTAAAAACAAAAACAAAAACAACAACAACAACAAAAAACACTGTGAGGGACATCCATTCATATTTCCACTTATATTGACAGCTTCTATGTTTTTTTTAATTTTTAAATTATAAGCATATATTATGTTTTTATTTTAAAGTGACTATTCCCAAAGTCACTAAAACTATTGATAAGTTTTATGTGAATAAATATGTTATGAATGGAGACTTTAAAGGTGATAGATTTCCTTCCTGATTCATTCATACTTCATTTGTTAAACATTCTATGATGAGAGTTTATTACTGAAATCTGATGAATAAAACTTCCAAATGTTGGGACCTGGAACTCAGTTTCGGAGGCTCCTGAGACATTCTGGTAGGTAGCGGAGCCCAAGAGGAGAACAGCAAAGGAGACCACCTCAAGGGACTCAAAGGCAACATGGGCATCAGAGTTTGAAAGTGCCTAGAAAGTTTGTGTAAGTTCTGAAGGTGAATTTTAGAGAACACAAATATTCTTTTCATGCACTCCCCTGTGGCTTCCTGATTTTCAGTCCAGTCTGGTAAATGTTCTTGGGAGCAGAGAGAATCTCCTATCTTTGGTAAGTCCCTACTTGTAGAGGCTCCTGTATTCTCTGTTTCTTGTTTACACTGCATATGATGGGTGTTGTAATTTCAAACTCAGTGGCAGCTGAGTTAGTAAAGAATTGTTTGCAGTTAGCCTGTGGGATAGTATCAGAGAGCCCATAGCTGATTCCCTGCCTCTTTGCTCCTTCTTTCTCTCATTTTCTTTTTGTGTGGGACACAGCACAGAGTGTTCGGGTCATTGAAATCTTTGAAAAGAGATGATTACCTTTCATATTGGAGTGCCTTCTTTTTCTGTATCTATCCTTGGAAAGCAAGGCCAGATGTGTGTGTTTTTAAAAAGAACCTTGAATTAATCTGCATAACTGAACAATCCAAGTGCCTGCTTCCTGTCTTCCTGACATGTAGGTGTGCACAGCAAATGTTTGTCCACTTAATGAAATCTTCAGTCTTGCATTTCAGAGATGTTGGTTCTTGCTTAGCACAGTTTCCTCTCATAAGAGCTGTGGCATCTGATCTGTTTCCCTTTTCTGCTCCCTGGTTCCTTGCAGTCCCATTTTGCCTCTGTCCGTTATATACTTCTTGTTTTGAGGTTAGACTATGGGTAAACTGTTACATCCCTTGAGGGTTACTTAGGAACTACTCAGTAGTAAAAAATATAAAATACACATCTGTGGCTTGTTTGTATTTTGAGGGTCTTTGTTATTTTACATATGCTGAAAGCTCAATAAAGCTAGAATGCCTAACCATTTCATTGTTCAACGTACCCTTGATTCCATTCCTCTTGCTTCAAAAGCAGCTGAAGGAATGAGAACTATTGTAGGGATGAAAAACAAACTCTTTAATAATTAGGATTCATTTACAACTAGAACATTTTATTAATTACATATTGTAGTCGCATGGAGAGTCACAAAACCAATCGTGCACGGCTGTATTCAGAGATTTGTAGACAGAAGACAACGTAAACATAGAAATGTTCAAAGCTGCTCAAGTGGAACCTGCAAAGAAGATAACAAGAAGGATTCTGTTCTCTGTGTGATTTGTGAACAATGCTAAGTAAATATTCATCATTAATATATAATAACTGTTGCTTTTGGCAGTTCACTTTTCATTTAATTTGATAATGTGTCCAGTAAATGAAGTGGTACAGGCTACAGTGTTTTACCAACACAATTGCATATTTTCAATCATTGTTAAATGAAGGCAGCTCAAGGCAAAGCTCAAACCCCCACTAGTTTTGTGTGTGATAAAAAGAGAAGGCACTATCAATCTTTATTGTCTGTCTCGCTCACTGTAATTGCATTCAATAGTCCACTGATTCTGTTGTCTGTGCTAATGTCAGGGATAGAAGAGGCCAGATGCTCAGACTTCATCATATGCATCCAGTGGCTACTTTGATGCGTTGGCAGCAAGTCACTGGGTTTGATGATAAATTGTTAACACTATAGATTATGAACAGCTGAACACTGCAAGTGTACACAGAGGAAACTTCTTACCTTGTTTTAAATCTGGCATCATGATGCTAGCTAAAGGGCATGTCATGTATTATTCAGATGCATCTTGCACTGGAAATGTGCCAGTGACTCATTGTGCCCCCACGAATAGTAAAAGCAACAGCAACAACAACAACAACAACAATCCACAGTAATTTGAACATGGCATTAATGGTCCCAGGATTATGATAAGCATTATGAAATACCATTTAATTGTTTTGATTATTTAATGAACAAGAAGAAAGCATCAAAAATGTATTCATGTTCAACCCATATTAAATCATATTTTTCTTGGTCACTTCTGTGCACAGAATGAGGATTTGGTTTTTGTTTTTTGTTTTTTTTTTTTAACAAACAAATCTGTTTTTCATTAGTTAAAACCCACAGTTTATTTGCTTGTAAAGAGACATATATTGGAGCTAGGGTGAAAGCAGCACAGTGCAATTTTTGCTAAAATTGTTTCATATACTTTTGATTGCTCTCAAGAGTTGTAGGTTATTTGCAAAGACCACAACACGTCTTATTTTTATTAGCCCATGTGACATTTGTGAAAGTCTAGGATTGTGATTCTTCAGTTATTGGGCATCTTTTAAAGTTGCCTAAATAAACTGAGATATCCAGGCTCAAGACAATAACCCACTCTAAAGATGCTGAGGAACTGCCCTATTTTTAATGGAAAGACTAGCCTTTCTCATAGAAGGGATTGGCTCTGAAACCTTTGATCATTAAATACTTAGGCTTGCCTGAAAACAACATGTGTAAGAAGTACTTTAGTTCATATAGAGTTCTATAAAACTCTCTATATATGACATATAGACTATAATATAGATAATATAGACTCTATAATATAGACTGAGACCTTTAAGATCTTATATTATAGACTGAGACCAAAAAATGTCTTTTGCCTAACTGGTGTGTTTTCCTTTTTAGTTAATGTAGATTTTATAACTCATTGTGTGTGTAATTTCTCCATGTTCTACCAATCAAACCCCAAAAAACTTGGCCATGGTTACTTCTATAGTGGAGATTTTACCTGTCTTCTTACTTTCCATTTCTCATTAAAACTTCTCTCATTACTTTTTGTGATTTTTCATGTTCTTCTTTTATTGGCAGCATTAGTTTGTAAGGTGATGAATAGCTTAAAAAGGAGGCAAACAAACAGATTCCTAAATTTAAGGGCAGATTCCTAAAATATGTAACTGTAGCACTGGAATAAAGTCCAGTCAGTCATGTGACCATAGGATTCTTGTTGACTGGTAAAACCCATTTGTATCTCTCTTAGAGTCATGTTCTCATTTTTTAAAATGTGGTCATAGCAAAATCATCTAATCCATAGGTTTTGGTAAGTCTCCAATGCGTTTATATGAACTATGCATGTAATAAATGCTAGCTCTGGTGGTCCTTTTTTATAAGAGCTGTGGGAGATTTGATTCCCAGCACCCATTGATTGGCTCACAACCACCAGTAACTAGTTTCAAGAGATTCAATGCTCTCTTTCTGGTCTCTGCAGGCACTGTACACGGCATACAAAAAATGCAGTCAACACATATATATATATATAGAGGGAGGAGGAGGAAAAGGAGGAAGTATGACTGAAATGCTGTGGTTTAAAATTAGCCCTCATGTATCATGTTGATACTATAACCTGGTCCTACACAAAATAGGTTTGCTCATTAATCAGAACTCTTCACTTTGTAAAATTCATCATTTTAGCTTGTATTTGAGGTATCAGGCTTTTCTATGTGAGATGAATCTCTAAAAGCTAGGTTTACACGAGAGTTGTAGGTACTCATTCTTGGCCTAGAGTGTGATATGACTCTTCTCCCACGCAAGAAGGAATTCAGCTCATGTGGGCATATACTCCTCTAGTTTGGATATCATTTCAATCTGTGTTTTGTTCTCCTTCTGGCTTTCTTTACCTCAGTGGTTTTACCGTTTCGGTCACCTCTGCTCACTACCAGTTCTCGATCACTTTCAAAATAGTATCCATATCTTAACCTCAGTTTCTTGTTGCCCTACTATGCATTCAACCCAATGACTCCATTAAGCGTGTAAATGCTGCTTAGAGACTGGTCGCTCCCACACTTCTGTCTTCCATGTGAACTCTTTGGCACTTCATATTTACATATCTCACTGTTGATTTGCTGTCTTACCATACATGCATAGGAGGTATAAATAACTTAGTTGGAATGCCTCATCCCCAGGACTTCACATTCCCTTTCACCATATTACAGGTATATTCCCTATGCATGTTCCATGAACTTCATAGTGTTCTTCAAAGATCATCATTGTCTAAATGCTTTCTCTGTTTTTCATGATTAGCATACAAACTTCAGAAGAACACACACATTCTCATCTGTTTCACACCTGTGCACTGATTTGTGCATATTGTCTGAGACTGCAGAATGAAAAAAAAAAAGTCATGTCCTGTAGTTTTTAATATTTCCATTGACACCTCTGACTGTCATTTCACATCAGTTGCTTTGCTCTGGATAGCTCAGTTTTCCCATGTGATAATAGAACTATTGTAATGTCTGTTCAATCTCTTTGAAGAAAATTTGTAAAACATGAATGATTATCAAGACTCTGTTGAGTCAAAACTGTCCTGTATTTTATATACTCTGTGAAATGATATTTAATTATCATATCATGTTGATAAATTTGAATGTTTCTGGTATTGATTTATAAAAAGACAAATAGTACTTTTATTTTTCTCTCAGAAGAATTATTATGTTATTTATAATGTTCAAGCCAATGATCTGATAACAACCATGTCATTTATATGTCTAAAAATGATATTAAATCTGAAACATTACTTAATAATTTTTGCCATATTAGATCTGGCAATGTAAATGGTGAAATTTTGTTGTCATTTTACGTTGATATAATTTTGGAGGCTGATGATATTTCCTTCTTATTATGTAATTCTGGCACCATTAGAGAAGAGTCAAAGATACAGCTGAGCAAAATGAAGAAGAATTACTTGTAATACCAAGTGTTTTTATTTGTGTTTCCAAACTATTTATGTTATGATGTGTATTTTGTTTGGCATTATCTTATATTGTTATTCTGAAAGAGGAGCTTGTGGGAAGTAGCAGACCTGAGTAACAGTTTGGGAAATTATTAATATTGTTATTGTAATTCAATTGCTATATTTAAATTGATATTTTCAAAGCTTGCTGGGTATATTTTGAAACAAAATTAATTTTAAAAATAGAATTCTAATTTTAATTTCTTAATAAACATAAACTTTTTGTACAATTTTTAGAATTTTATGCATATATAAAATGATGTTGCCTGATAAAGATCATTTTACATATTCTCTTTCCAACTGGATGGCTTTTTATTTTATTTTTTTGTTTTATATATCGATCCCAGTTCCCTCTCCCTCCCTCTTTCCCTCTCTGCCACCCTCTTATGCCCCCCAACCACCCTCCCCTCCCCCCATGTAGGATGATGTCCTCCAGGAGGGGTCATCTACATTTGTCAAGTCATTTGCAGTAAGGACTAGGACTTCTCTCCTGTCTCTAGGTTAAGGGATGTGCCCCCAAAGTACTTTTGTGCACCAGGAATACATCCCGGCTCCACTGTCTGAGGTCCCTTAGACTGCTCAGGACTTCTAGCTGAAACCCATGTTCAGGGGGTCTGAGTCAGGCCCATGCTGGATTCCCAGCTATCAGTCTGGGGGCCCATTAGCTCCTCCTTGTTCAGGCCAGCTGTCTCTATGTGTTTCTGGAGTGTGGTCTTGTCCTCCCTCTATGCATCTGGATTCTAGTTCGGCTCAGAGTTTAGCTGTGGGTGTTTGCTTCTGTTTCCATCAGCTACTAGATGTGTACTCCATGATAGTGGATAAGTGAGTTGTCAATCTCATTGTCAGGGAAGGGCATTTAAGGTAGCCTTTCCATAGCTCAAATTGTTAGTTGGGGTCAGTCTTGTAGGTCTCCAGACATTTCTCTAGGTTCACCAGCTAGATGGCTTTTATTCTTTCTCATATTATTGCATTGTAGAGGATGTCAGGTAAAATGTGGTGATAATAGTGGAACCCCTGATCTTGTTCCAATCCTGCAAAGATAATTTTCAAATCGTACTGTTAAATACTCTAGTTGTGAGTGCTAGTTGGTAAGATATCAGGTTGAGATAGCTGCCTTCTTTTCTAGTGTTTTGATTCTGTTGTCTTTTTAATTAATGGTTCAATGTTACATTTTGTCATTTCTTTACCCCTTTACTCTATTACATTTCTGTTTTATTCTGCTCACTTAATGCATTTTGCTGATTAGTTTTTCAATATAAAAAGACATTAGTATTTAAATTATAATTATCATAAATAAATAGTTGAACATAATGTATTCTCTTTTTTTATATTGTTTGCATTCAGCTTGCTAATATTTTAAATAGTGTTTTTGTTTGAATTCAAAATTATTATTACTAGCCTGTAGTTGTCTATTGATTTTTGCTTTCTTAATTTTTTACCTGGTATTTGAGTCTCTGTTATTCTCTCTCTCTCTCTCTCTCTCTCTCTCTCTCTAATATATATATATATATATATATATATATATATATATATATTTGACACATCTTTCTGATAAATTATTTTGCTATTATTTTCATTTGCCCTATTGGGTCTGTTCTTTATCTTTAAAAGCACATATTAATTCTATAAATGTCTTAGTTAATTTTCTATTGTTGTGGTAAAATGCCATGGTCAAGACACTTTATAGAATAAATTTTAATTGTGTCTTACAATTTCAAAGGGTTAGAGTTCATGACTATCTTGGGGGGTTAACTTAACAGCAAGCAGGCAGGCATAGCATTGGAGCAATAAGCTAAGAGCTCACATTTCATTAACCAGCACAAGACAAAGAGAGTAAAGGCTAGATAGGAATGGGCTCTTGAAACCTGAAATATTTCCTTCAGTGACATACCCCTTCCAACAAGACCACACCTCCTAGCCCTTCCCCCACAGTTCTACCACCTGTATTCAAACATATGAGCCTATGGAGTCATTCTCATTCAAAAACTACAATAAAATAATGAGCTTTACCTTGATGTTTCCATACAAGTACATAGTATACTTTGATTATAATGTTTTCCACTATTAACTTTAAATATTTATTAACATTTTGAAACTGAAAAGACTAATATAGTTATACTAATATTAATACTAATACACAACGTTTTTCTTCTTGCCATGTTGCTACTAAATTGATACATCAAAATTTGCTTTGTCAAACAATAAATTCAAGAAAATTATACTAGTTATCCAAAATGTTAAAATTATCTTTTTATTATGAAGTTTTGAAGGCCTCTTAATATTTTTTCATAACATAAAAATAAATTTTTATCAACTATTTCAATCCTCTGAAGAGTTTTCAGAGTGTAGCCCCTTTAATTACTTTTCATTCATTTATTTTTCTGTAGGTGTATGTTCCTATGTTTGTAGGTGCATTTAGAGGTCAGAGGAAAACTTGCAACAGTTGGTTTTCCCCTTCTACTATGTTTTAGGGATGGTGGGTTCTAGAGATCCAATTTGAGATTTCTGGCTTAGTGGAAAAGCTTCTTTACCTACTGAACAGTCTTGATGCTCCAAGGTCAGTTCTTTTATTTCTGTTAGTGTTCAGTTGTGTTGAACGCTTAGTTTCTTATGCATTTTTACTTATGGATTTTGACCTTTCATGCTTAGAATTCCTCTGTCTGAAGACTCCTGTGCTGCCTGAATTAAACATGCATATCTACAAAGTACTTTTGTATTTTTTTAAATGAATATCTCAAGGATATCCTGATCTGTGGGCAGTTTTACTAACATGGTTTCTGAACTCCTAACCATTGGACCAAATTCAAGCAACATTCACTCATTCCCCAGCATTTTTCCCTGCCATAAATTCCTATAGTATCTAAAGAGATGCTTTTGTATTAATGTCTAGTGATAATCAATAGATTTTTAGTCTACTAGTGATTAATCCTATGAAGACCCTCCCTTCCTGTTGATAAAAGAGCAGTGGTTGTCTATGCTGAAGACTTTCTTTTAAAGCTAAGTGTTTTTCCTTTGATTTCAGTAAATGCTCAATTGTAACTTGCTGGACTGTGGAGTGAGAATTCTGAGGGTACCTGGACACAATCCTTCCCAAGAAGGATAACTATCACTTAATAAATTGCTCACTCTGCTTTTCAAGGTCTTCAGTTCTGGCTCTTGGACTTACAATGATCTGGTTGTATTTTGTGTAGCTTGGTTTTAGCAGAAGGAGCTGACAAATCATCCTTTCTGCTGTAATGATGACTGGGAGACTCCATTACACTTTTTTTTGGTACAATTACTTTTCTTCTTTTTAATGTTTGAGCTTAGGGTTTTTCATCCATAAATATTAAATGCAAGGACTGGGAATGTAGCAGAGTTGTGGGGGCATTTATTGAGCAAGCACAAGGCCCTGGATTTGATCCCCAGCCCTATATAAATACCAACAGAAATAAAAAGTAAATAAAGGAAAAACCAGTAGTTATACAAATCCTAATGCTTGAGGCTTTTGACAGATAAAGGTAATAGTAGTAGTTCAATAGCTGTATTAGTACTTTAATATTTTAAGCTTAATTATTTCATATTAATATATGTATTTCTTTTTGAATGGAATCACATTCTCTCAGTGCATTAATAATGCTTATGTGATGTTGAATGGAAATTGTAGTTCCTTGTAACATCGGAGACCAAGATATTCTTTTTTACCAGCATTAATGACAGAATTTCACACAGGGTATTTTTAGTGTTTGGATTCAACACAATCCCTTTCTCAATATTTTTATAATTCTGCCCAGTAATTTTTAATTGTTTTACTACATTATTAGACTATTTGTACTATATCCTGCATTTCTGCTAAAGATAGATATTTCACAATATATAAGCAAACTTGGTAGTACAGGAATAATGAGTAAAACTAGGCATTGTTACTGTAAGACCTCAATCATTTTCTTTGGAGGCTGTTTTGCTACTTTGCTGTTCATTTCTTTCAGTTTCATTCATACTCTTAAGAATAAAAGTGTTTGTTAGTTTAATTTTTAATCGTTTGGAAAGGGACTTAAATGCTGTTTTTTGTTTTTGTTTCTTGTTTTCAATTCAAATACTCTGCATGCCATCCCTTCCCAGTATTCTCCAAGTATGGAATTTGATGATGACCTGATGATATGAGCTCATTTGCCTTGGAGACACCTGAATGAGGGAACATCTTCCTTCTCTGGTAACTATATTCTGTACTTTCTGGGAATGTTCATGCTTTTGAATCTAAGTTATATGTGTCCGACAGCACAGGAGAATTGAGACTCAAATCCAGAACTTCAGTGGTTTTTATACACCTACGCTTCATCAGTTTCAATAACTTAATTAGGCTCTGCCTGGGCATGTGTATATTTATGTACATTTTTATGTGTGTGTGTGTGGGGGGAGGTAATCATTTTACAGATCTTGATTCATTTCTTCTCACTAATACTTCATTTCATTCGCTTTGGGGTAGAGGTTTGTGTCATTCAAACAGGTCTTCCATCCGTTCAGTAAAAATCTGTTTTAAGTCCTGTGCTATATTTATCAAATATTTAATTTTAACCCAAATGTAAGTGGCTTGCTGTTTCTGTCCTTGCTGCACCTTTTGGAAGTTGTCCATCCGCACTTCCTGTCTACTTTAATATTGTTATTTTCCTTCTCAGGTCTTGATGAGGTTGAAGATTAAACTATCACAACTATTATTCTCTCTTCCTAGTTAGCTATATTAGGTACTAGACTCACGTTTTCCAGCTTAGGACAACTCTATTATAAACTCCGTTATGCCTTCACCCTAGGACTAGATATGTAGGTCATGTTGTTCTCAATTTTCCTTTTCTCAGAGCACACTTGTTATTCACTGTTTTGTATATAGTTTTGTATTAAGCCTAAATCTTTTCTTTAGACTAAAAGGGGAACTGTAGTGAGATAGTCCTTCTGTGGCACTGACCACGCCCATTGGGGGTGGAGCCATGGGCAGAAGTGACCTGTGGAAGGAGGTCGGAGAGAGAGCCTGAAAAAGCTCTCTTGCTGGTGTGACTCGGAGAGCATCGGTGGAATTTCCTGGTGTTCATCTTTTAGATTGTAAGTTATTTCTCCCTGAATAAACATCTATTTGGCCTATTTGTTTATTCTGATCCTTATTTAACCGCGATACCCAAATTTTGTTTTCTCTTGAGAAAGTTCAAATAAATAGACTTTTCTCTCAGATAAATATATCTAAAAGAGATTAAATACCTCTCTACTGTACTAACCAACAGTAATAATTGACATAAATAACTTGCTAATTTGAATGACTTACAGATGTGTAGTTTTTCAATTGTGAAACGCTGGGAATGGGTGGTGTAATTTAGGATGAGGGTGACCCCACACAGCAATGATGATTGTAGAGATCTCTGACAGGACAAAGTCATATGTTTACACTTTTGTGAATAAAATTATTACATCACTGAATTTGCTTATATTGCAGTCAAATAAACAGAACTCAATTGCTAAGACTGTGTTGCTATAAGCCTGTTCTTTATTACCATGACAAGCGTGTATATGAAAACTATCTGTAGTACCTTCATCTTTCAAGTGAAGGCCTCAGTGTGCTTCTCACATTAAGTGAGTGTCTTTAGTAATCAGCACTCCCCACCCCTACTCTTGTGGTTTTAAAAGAATGCAAGGTGCATATCTGCTTCTCAAATGCAAGTATTTTCCTCTGTAAATTCTTTCTCATACAGAAATTATAAAAACAAATTTGTTATTGAATGTTTAAATTTGACTGCTTTCTGGGCTGCTATGAATACATCTTGAAACCTTGCTACTGCAGTGGTTATTCTTATCCAAGGCTATGGACAACAACTACAGTTCGTGTCTTTATCTAAAATAGACCTGTGCTTTGGCCTCATCTCTTAATGATGATTTTTTTTCTCCATTTCTATCCTTGGGGACTGGACCCAGGGCCTTGCTCTTTCTAGGCAATCATTCTACCACTGTATTAAATATGCAACTCAGACAACACTTCAATGCTTTTGTGCATCGGCATTTTTTCATCTATCTCTTTTATCACTGTTGAATGGTGTTGACAAAATTATATTTAGATCCCTTTTAAAAATAGAATGTGTTTACCGGCTACCAGCTATGATATCAGAGACAACTCTGAAATTCTGAGATTTTGGATAATTCGGTGTCTATGGGAATAATCGTGTGGCAATTTTACAATTGCTCCTCCACAGGGTTTACAGAAGTTGGGTTATATTTCTGGAGATGCATTCTCTCCAAGCAGGAGGAGAGGAGAGAGACAAAGAGAAAGGGACAGGAAGAGGGAGAGGGAGAAAGAGGGAGAGAGAGTGACAAAGAGAAGACAGTTGGTTCTGTTGCCATGCTTATGGCAATAAAGTTTTTATAATAAAATTGGTGAGTTGTTAAGATGTGTATTGATAAGAAATGAAAGATAATCAGAAAATGATAGCTGTAAAGACAGAAATATTGGGCAGTCTTTTTGCTGTTGCAAAAGTTATAGAAATATGTCTGGCCTCATGCTCCCTACATGCCTATGGTTCCAGCTGTAGTTGTTGGGGCATTGAGTATTTGTGCAGTGTTGCAATGTTGCTCAGTAAGCTGCCCAACATTTTTCAGAGTTCTGAATAAATGCTCTGTGTGTTCACATATGCATCTCTCTATATAATTTTGATTGAAAATAATCCTATCATAAAATACTTGTCTGCTCTACTAAATCAATTTGACTGTGTTTATAGCCATGGGAATTATTTAATGTTGTTTGATATTTTCTTGTTTTGTTTATACTGAAAAATCATTAACTAAGAAGCAGAGAGAACAAAAAATGGTTTGTTAAATTCATATTACCTACTGTTCTTTCTTTGCTCCTGTATTTTCTTCAAATTAATCAATTAAAATGCACAGATGTTCAATTAAAACTATAAAAATTTTCCATGGCTACAGCTGTTTTGAAGATGCATTGTTGAAAATTTAACATATCTCATAATGATTCCCTCTCAGAAGAAATTAAATTAATGACTCTTTGCTAGATTATTTTCCATTTGATAAATTAAACAAAATTAGAAAAAAACCCTGAGACTGACTCTGCCTGCTACATTTATTAATTAGCATGATAGAGTAGCAGATACTAACATGAAAAGGCAACAAAATGGAAAGTGTTTCTATTTTTCAAGTGCTATACCTTCAGGACTGCAGTTTATCTTATCAGCAAATGGTTACATGTTATAAATTATTAAAATTTCACCTGTAAATAGCAGACAAGTGACAAATTTTGTCATCTCACATAATAGAGATGGCAGCAGTGTGATTAGGCAGGGCTACGGGGACATTTTTCTTCACATTTTTGTCCACCTCTTGCAGGATAGTCAGTGACCCTCTAATAATAAGCAGAGAGACAGGGTATTTTTCTTCGTCATGGTAATGTGTCTCCAGCAGAATTTAACTTTTCAGTTTCCTTTTTCTCATACCTGCATTATTGTATAGTTTTGAAATATTTTCCAACTGTTATTTTTCTTATGTCTAAAATGTAGGTGATCATTGGACTCCCTTTCCCTCTCCTCTCTTTTCCATGGCGGATAGGAAGCTATCCTAGAATGGACAGGCATTATAGCATTTTAGGCAGGAATGTGTATCCTTGAGTTTGCAATCCTCAGGAAGACTAGGTGTTCTGGTACATTCTCTATGTTGTAATTTTGAACCAGAATTCTTTCTGCTGGGGTAACCTCCTTTGTCCTTAGGTTTTGAATGATTTAAATGAGGCTCACAGAGGGTAAACCTTCTTTGAAATCTAAAGATAGTAATGCTAATCACAGCTGAACTTTCATAGTAATGATTATATTGATGTGCACAGCCCAGCTTAGCTGACATGTGAAACTGGCCATCACATTTATCAGAGAACAGAAGTAAGGTAGAAGTAAGTGTTAGAAATGTGCTTGAGTAAGAGCCACTGCTGAGATATGCAGTGTATCCTAGAGTCTTTCTCTTGCATCTTTTCTTTTCTCAATAAACTGTTTATTCTATTTCATAATTCTTTATTCATATATGTGTGCCTACCTTCTCACTTCCTTAACGTTATTTCCTTTGCAAGTCATATTTGAAGCCTTGGGGTTTTATTTTTTTGTTGTTTTTTAAGGACATCATATCTCTGCACAGTAGTCTTTGAATATAGTATTGCACAAAAATTTGCTAGTTCAAATATGCACATCTCCAAATCTTTCACATAGGTTGCTAAACTACGTTCTATTACCAGTTTCCATTCCCAAAGGCAATGTCATGGAGGCCCCTTCTCTTCCTCCTCCATAGTAATCAGTGTAAGAATGAAAAATTATTCCACTCGAAAAGACAAAAATGACATCTTATTATTTTAATTTTTATTTCTTTGATTTCTAGGATGTGTTTATGTTTCTTAAGGTTGCTGGTGTTCCAGGTTCTGTATGAATCTCTTACTTTGCCCAGTTTTCGGCTTATACTTCTATTTTAAAAACTCTTTTCAAATGTGTGTAATATGTGTATATGTACGACTATACATGTAGAGTTTTCTTCCTCTAATATATCCCCAGTTTTGTTATTTAGTTTTAATTTTGTTTATCTTTTAAACATTGAAGTTTTTATTTTGAATTTTGAGTAAGCCAGTCTATCCATTGTCCCCATCTATTAAAAAGCTGGGTACCATGCTGGCGATATTTCTGTTTCAGGAGTATGCACCTACTAATGTCCTTCCAGTTTCTCCTGCCACCCTGCCCACTAGCTTTCTTAAAAATTTTTCTCTATCCACACACCTGGCCAGAATAACTTTAGGGGGTGATGCTTGTTTTGTAGAGTCATGGTAAGATCCACAGCCAAGATCCAGTCATACCTGACTGGAAACACCCTCACAGGCAAATCCAGAGGAGGGATTCATTTACTCCTTTGTGTATTGTTTTCTTAATCCAGTTTAAAGGATGACAATATTAACCATCATGTTTCTTTGTTCTCTCCTGTTAAATACCATGTGTTGTGTGAGAATGAATTCACTTTACAGCCAGGATTTTATTTGAAATGCAATTTTCAGCCAGTTGATAGTGGTGCAAACCTTTAATCCCAGCACTCAGGAGGCAGAGGCAGGCAGACCTCTGAATTCTATGCCAGCCTGGTCTACAGAGAATGTTTCAGAACAGCTGAGGCGAAACCCTGTCCAGAGGGGTAGAGGGAACAAAAAAAAGAAAGAAAGAAATGCAGTTGTCTATCAACATTTATATCTCAGGTAAATTAAAAATAAAGAAAGTAACAATTTACAGATATCATACATCCAAGAAAAATCATGGTGGTTCTACCACCTCATTATTCTGTCAAACAAATCAAGTTTAAATATTACAATTAGTTCTGTCGTTATCCCCATGCGTGAATGTGTATGCTTCCATGGATTTGTAAGCTATGGAAGAGACCATGTCTAAGGATGGAATTAAGTTTCTGAGAACCATTTTTCACATTGTTTACCATCTCATTAGCTGTGATTTTGTTGTTATTTTTGTTGTTTTAGAGGCTTAAGAGTTGAATATGTCTGCACCCATGGTCAAATCAAATAAAGCAGTATTGGACTGATGTTTTTAAATGTAGGTATGCATGTGTGTTTTTTGTATGTAAATCTGTCACAAGAGACTCTATTGGCATAATCTGTTAATGACTAAATCTTTTGTGGATAATCAGATGGAATCAGAAAATTTACACCGCTCCCTACCTTAGCAGATCTGTAGCCCTAATGTAATTATCACTATAAAATGTGTGCTTTTATAGGGAATATGTTCTATTACTTATCAAAAGATGAGGTATTAGATACAATTTGTATAAAGAAGCACATTGACTGAGTTGTCTTACTTTATATTTTTTTACCCTATATTAAAAACTCTCATCTGTTTTATAATCAATTTTCTTAACTAAATGTGGGACAAGGAACTGTGAAATGAAGTTTCAAGTGGGTTACATAAAAGTTAGGAGTTTACTGTCTTGCAAAGTAAATATATTCATAATTTGTCAAAAATATATCAGAAATTTCTAGTTGGAATTTTTTTTGTGTCACCAATCAGATCCCAAATAAAGACAAAGAGACTTATTATTAATTATGAATGCTTGGCTTTAGGTTAGGCTTATGCCACTAGCTCTTTTAACTTAATTTAAACTATTTCTATCCATCTACATTTTGCTTCAGGAAGTTATACTTTTCATTCTGTTTGTCCTCCTTTCCTCTTTCCTCCTTTCCTCCTTTCCTTTCTTGTCTGTCTGGCCCCTGGTTTAACCCCTGACATGTCTCTCTCTCTCTCTCTCTCTCTCTCTCTCTCTCTCTCTCTCTCTCTCTCTTAATTCCTTCTCTTACTTACTCTTCCTGCCCAGAAGTCTTACCTATATTTTCTTCCTCAATATTAGCCATTAGCTTTTTATTGGACCAGTCAGGTGCCTTAGTCAGGCAAGGTAAACAGCAACACATCTTTACATAGTTAAACAAATGTGACACATCTTTATGTAGTTAAGCAAATACTCTATAAGATAAACTATGTTTACATAGTTAAACAAATATTTCGCAACACAATTCACCAATATCTTATAGATTTGTTTTCTTTTTAAGATTATTTTTCAGGAATGTTTTAAATTTGATTTTAATAATACTTTTGAAATTACAATGCAATTCCCCTTCCCTTTCTTCCTTCCAAACTCTCCCATGTTATCCCTCCAAACTCATCCTTTTTTATTTGTTATTATATATTTTTACTGACTATGTAAATACAAACTTCTCAATCATATAATGTTAGCAGTATGCACATGATTTTTGGTCTTTCCATTTATTATTGCATAATAATGTTCTTCCCTGGGGAATGTTTCACCTGCTCTATATTTCCCTAATGCCTGCAGTTCTTTGTCTAGAGTTGAGGCCTTTGCTAGACATGTTAACATATCTACAGGTATCCTCCTTGTTTATGGCTTGCTTAGACAGGTGTATTGATGAAACTTAATGGGTATGGGTTCTTTAACATTCTCAGCAAACTTACTTTCCTCTGACTCTTACAACTTTTCCATGCCTCTTACACGATGACACCCAAAGCTTAAATGAAGCAGATATGTTGTATGAATGAGTTAGGACTCAGTACTACAAAATCTCTTGTTCTCTGTATTTTGATCAAATGTTGTTTTGTGTAATGGCCTCCATATCTAAAGACATGGAGCTAGGGTGAAGGATGAGAAAGAACATGTGATTTTTGTCTTTCTGGGGCAGGGTTACCTCACTCAATACAATCTTTTCTAGTGTGATCCATTTACCTGAAAATTGCAATATTTTATTTTTCATAGTGGGTGAATCTTGTTCTATAGTGCACATCCACTCATCAATTGAAGGGCATTTAGCGTGTTTCCGTTTCCTACTTGTTGTGAGTAGAACCGTAATGAACATTGAAGTAGGATGTGGAGTCCTTCAGGCATATTCCAAGGAGAAGTATATGTGTCTTGTGATCTATTTATTTTTAGTGTTTTGAGGCTATTCCACACTGATTTCCAGAGCAGCTGTACCAGTTTTCAACACCTTACCCTCCCTGGGTAGCAGAAAGGGGACGGGGTTGGTGGGGGGCAGAGGAGGAGGGGAAAGGGAGTTAGGATAAAGAGAAGAGTAGAAGAGGAGGGAAGAGGAGGACATGAGGGAGCAGGAAGAGTACTCGGGGGAAGAATAGAGGAGAGCAAGAAAAGATACCATAATAGAGGGAGAAATTATAAGTTTAAAGGGAAATCTGGCACTAGGAAAATATCCAGAAATCTACAAAGATAACCTCAAATAACAATCTAAGCAGTAGTGGAGAGGCTACCTTAAATGCCCTTCCCTGAAAATGAAATTGATGACTACCTTATATGAAATCCTTGAGCCTTCATCCAGTAGCTGATGGAAGCAGAAACAGAAACCCACAGCTAAACGCTGAGCTGAACTCATGGAATCCAGTTGTAGACAAGAAGGAGTGATGAGCAAAGGGGTTAAGACCAGGCTGGATAAGCCCACAGAAATAGCTGACTTGAACAAGGGGGAGCTCATGGAGCCTGTATTGATAGCTGGGAAACCAGCACAGAACCAATCCAGATCCCCTGAATGTGGGTGTTAGGAGGACTGGGCAGTCAATGGGGCCTCTGGTAGTGGATCAGTATTTATCCCTAGTTTATGAATGAACTTTGGGAGCCCATTCCACATAGATGAATACTCTCTCAGTGTAAGCACATGGGGGGAGGCCCTAGGCCATGCCCCAAAAGATATGACTAACTTTGAAGAGTTTCCCTTACCCTCCCTGGGTAGCAGAAAGGGGATGGGGGTTGGTGGGGGGCAGAGGAGGAGGGTAGGGAGAGGGAACTGAGATTTAAATGTAAAAATAGTTTGTTTCTAATTTAAATTAAAAAAAAATAAATGACTGCAAAACCTTAAGTTGGTAGATATCTTCTGTGACTCCATCTGAGCCTAGACTATTTTTTATTGTTTTTCAGAAGGCTTTTGTACTAATATTTCATGTTATAGATATTTTTAGCATGTTTATCTCTCTGTCTAATTATGGTAGTTTGTCTTGGTCTAGAATTTCATCTTTTTTTTTTTTTTTAGGTTTTCGAACTTCATGGAGCACTGATTTTTAAAAAGTATTCCCTTATAATATTCTTAGTTTCTTTTGTTTGTGTTTTAATGTTTCCTTGTTCATTTCTGATTCTGTATATTTGGGTCCTCTCTCTTTCTTTTGGTTAGCTGTGCTGTTTATCATGTTTATCTTCTGAAAGAACCAGTGTTTAGATTCATTGATTCCTTGTATTGTTTCCATTGTTTCTATTTTATTTGTTTTAGTTCTGATGTTTATTATTTCTAACCATATAGTATATTGGGTTTGTTTTGCAAATTTTTGAATTGTGTTTGTTTTCCAAATTTTTGAATTGCATTGTTAAGTCATTTACTTATGCACTTTCTGATTTTTTAATATAGGCAATTCAGTCTATAAATTTCCTCATAAGACTTCTTTTAATGTGTCATAGAGGTTTTATTATGTTGTTTTCATTTTATTCTAGGAATTTTTTACATTCTTCCATGACTTCTTCTTTGACCCATTCATCATTTAGAACTGAGTTATTTAATGTCTATGAGTTTATGTTTTAAGTAGAGATCTGCTTGCTTCCTGGTCCCATTTGTTTGGAATACTTTTGTGTATCATTTTCATTCTAAGCAGGTGTCTATCCTTAAACCAAAAATTGTTATTTGTTTTTTGTAGATCACAAATAGATAGATTTTGTTTCTTTTTCCATTTATGCAGCCTGAACCTTTGATTAGGCCTTTAATATTTAATGTTATTAGTCAAATGTGTGTGTTGATTGCAGTCACTGTGCTGTTGATTTTGGGTGGTGCTATTTGTGTTCTCAGTGGTACTTTGTGTTTAAGTAATTAGAGCTGTTTTTCTATAGTTTTTGTTGTTGCTAATTCATTTCTTCAGCCTGAAGTATTGCTTCCTGTATTTTCTTTAAGGTTGGATCTGAAGAGTCTAAAAACCTTGAAGACTATTTAAACTATGGAACGTTTTTCTTCTTCAACAGTGGCAGACAGTTTTTTGGGTACATTAGTAATACTGATTGTCATGGTCTTTTAGGACTTGGAATTCATTGCTCCAAAGCTCCTCTGGCTTTCAAAGTAGTCATAGAGAAATAAGCTGTTATATTGATGGGTTTTTCTTTATATGTGACTTACCCCCATTGGAAGCTCTCAATGTTTTTCTTTTCCTGTATAATTAGTTTTTTTTAAATGATGATATGTTGTGGAAAGTTTTTTGTTTTTTTGTTTTGTTTTGTTTTCTTTTTGTTTTTCTGGTGTTGTGCTTCTTGTATCTGTATGCCCTTACTTAGTTGGGGTTAAGTTTTCTTCTATGATTTTGTTGAAGATCTGCTGCTGGAATTATTCTCCCTTAGCTATTTCTGTATTTCCCTCATTTGCTCTTTTTCCTTCCCTGTGTTTTAAGTATTCTTTGCTTATTTTGTCTAGATCCTCTATTTTATCTTTGAGTATGATGTTCTATCTTCTGCTTGATTTATTCTACTTGTCAGACTTCCCTGTGGATTTTCTAGTGGTGTTATTGGGTTTTCCATTTGTGTCTTCATTTTAACTTTAATCCTCTTTAATATTTTTATCTCTTTCAAATTTTTATCATTTCAAATCCTGGATTGACTTTACCATTTTTATCAGTCTTATATTTTTATTTTTGGGGGCATCTTTTAAAATGTAATGAGCCATTTGATTGCATTCTCTATAATCTCCTTGAATTCTTTGACAAAGTGATTGTAACTTCTTTTCAATTTTGTGTCCTAGTGTTCATCTACATAATTTTTGTTGGTAACCATTTCTGTAGGACTGGTGTGTTTATTGAGGAGATACTGCCTTGATCTTTCCTATTGTTTGTGTTTTTTTTGAAATGAGATCTGAGCATGTAGATTTATTTGTTAGTTCTGTATCTCTATGGACAGGTAAGTCTATGCCAGACAGAATATGTGTGTTAAGTTGGTCTAAAGATTGAATATGGCTTAGGTAGGATGAAGTCAGATTGGCATAAGCTTGCTGGGCTGATGTGTGTCTTGGTCCAAACCTGTAGTTCAGTGGTAGATTTGAGAGTTTGGCAAGGTACATAGATGGGAGCATTATGTGGCTCCACCTAGCTTGACCCTGGTAAAGAATTTGCTGAATATGATTGGGGGAAGCAGTGGAATGTCTGTCTAGGCCGGGATGTCCAGATTCAATCATGGAACATGGATGTGAGATCTGTGTGAGTTCTAGTGAATTGGGAGGATATATGGAGGGGAGGGCCAGACATGCTCTTTAGCTAGACCCTGAAAAAGTTATAAAATTGATTTTTTAAATATAACATCATTCCTAATTGAAATTTACAGGGGCTCTTTTCATAGTGTATTATCCTGCTTTGCATGTGAGATTACTGGGACATTGAGATCACCATTTTATGTTTTATCTCCCCCATCATCCATGTTTCTCAAACATGATCACTGTTTTAGAAACTCTAGACTGTATATTTTTTAAAAAGAAGATTATTATACTTTAGTATGTATATGGGTGTATCATAGTACGTGCATAGAGGCCAGAGGACAACTTGGAGGTAATTGGTTCTCTCCTTCACCATGTACACCATGTACCAGGACTGTGCTCAAGTCATCAGGCTTGGAGGCAAAAGCCTTTACAAGCTAAGTCATCTGTTTGGTGCTGGACTGCTCTATTTAACTTTAGAATGAGTATATTTGCTGACAATTTCTCATAAATCTTCTGAAAAAATTTAGGTAAGTATCTGTATCTTTGAGAATGATTCAGTAGGCACTGCATAAGTGAACGTCCACTACTACAGATGCTTCCTAAAATATATACATTATTTGAAAGGATTTAAATGAAGTTACAATATACTTGAATATTGTATATTGTATATTCAATATATAATATACAAACACAATGCACCCAATTAGACATTCTATGCCACCAAGAGAAACCTCCTGTGCCAGGAATGAGTTACATCTTGTTGAGTTACTGGCCTGAGGTATCCTATAGGATCCTACACACATTTTTATAGGTTATTGCCAAAGCTATCGGTTATCCTTCTGAAACTGTTGATGAGGCCCTACTGCTGAAGACACACCACACTTATTTCACATCACTCTTGTTGTATCTGTGCAGTGAAGACAGTTATTTCCCTGATGTGTACAGCCTGCTCCGTATTTGTGGTTTTCCTTGGAAACTTCCATTCAAATGTGTGCACCAAACAGTGTGTGCTGTATATTGTTAGGTCTTTGAATTGACAATTCTCTGTTGAATTTTCAGTGTGAACAGCTCATCATTCTGTTAAATACTCAATATTCTGATTATTTCAGAACAGAAATAGCCACAATCACTATTTACATTGTTCAACACACTTACAATACATTTTCATAGTTGTTAAATTTTTAAAACAGTTCAGGTTCATAAAATTATTGAAAATATGCCAACATTCAGAGGTTTGTACTAAAATAAGAAGATGCCACCTTGTAGTGTGCATATAGTATTTTTTTTTTTTTTTTTAGTGTGGATGTAATACGTGGTTGACAAATATTTTAAATGATATGTAGGTGACAAACCTACTTAAATAAAAAGGAAAAGTTGCAAAAATGGATCCTACTGTTCCATTCAGTAACTGTACCACAAATGGAAAACACTGTTTGGGGAAATTTATGCAGAATTTCTAGTATTATAAAGCAGGGGTCATTTCAGTTATATGGAATTGTCACAAGGAAGGAAAGCAGTATTTCAATGCTGCTTGCTAAACAACTATAAACTTAGAATGTGCATTTGGAAATTACTATTTTGTTGCTTTCAAAAAAAACAATTGTTATGTTTTGATCTTTTAGATAAAAGTTAAAAATTATAGTTTATTTTTTTTTATGCAGCTTAGGTCAATCCTTTACTCAAATGACATCTATGTGTGTTAAAATGATATTTTATTTGATGATGAATATTACTTGAATTATGAACAATGATGCTGTCCTAGATGTGTATGTTGCTTATGCCAGTTTATTCTTAAATTTCTGGAAGCAAGTTCATTGTGGAAATACCATATTATTTGGTGTGCAGGGGTGTAAACTGAGGCATGAAGATATGGAATGACATGTATATTTTCTCATGGAATGTCATGAACAAGATAAATAAAGACACCATGCAGCATCAGTAATTGCATGACTACATGTGCTGTGTTTCCCCATGCTTGATTTAAATTGGTCTCTTGAATTGGGAAGCTTTATTTTTCAGGAAAAGAATGGAAGAGAATACATTTCTCCCCTCTGAACCTTTCATTAAATGTTTATTCTGTTGCATTTCTCCATAAGCATTTTTATATTGCCATTTTCTTCTCTTATTAGAATACTTAATATCGCTCCAAATACAACATAATTGAAAACAGTTTATCATATCCACTCTTATTTATTAGTATAATAGTATCCTGGCGATCTTGTGGCTTGGAAGTACTGCACTATTTTACTGTAATTTATCCCATTTTAAATGTTCATTTAGGTCTATGAAATTGCATAATACTTTTTAGAAATGCATTTCTAGAGAATGTATTGGAAAAAAACACTTGAATATCAAATATGGTTCAGAAATTTTGCAGAAATTATAGATCCAAACAAACTTACCAATCAACCCATCATTTCAAAATTTTGAATGCATATACGTACATATGCCCAAAAGTAGAGATTTTGTCTTATAAAAATATCCCTAATGCATGACAAGAGTAAGTTTTTGCAGATTTTGTTGGATTTTTTATTCACAAGGCAAAGAATCATTAAAGTGCACTTATTAAGAAACACAAACAGATCGCACTGTTATTTAAATGTGTTCTTGACCAATAAGAAAAGGGGTGTTAATTGGGTGTATTTGAGAAAGAGGACCTGCTCTAGGCACATGCGATATAGACCATGTCTATTTCTGTGTCCTGTTGATGAGAAATCTGCTTGTAGAAAGGAGTCTATTGTCCTCAATAAGCTTTGCCTTAGAAAAGGACCTATGTAGCCCTTGTCTCGTGGGGAGGCTTCCCGAACTTTCCCTCCCATATTAGCATATCTGTTCATACTGTCTTTGTTCAGCTATGTAGGCAGCCATGATGGTGAGACTTTAAGTGTGAGCTTCTTACCTTTCTAGGAGATACAATCCCATCACAAACTACCTATTCTTCTGACCCCTACAATCTTTCTATTCAAACATCTGTCAACAATTATTCCTGAGCTTTAGGTGCAAGAGTTGTGTTGTAGAAGTGTCAGCTGAGTCTTTCCTCACAACTCTGCATTTTGATCTGTTGTAATTTCCTAATAGTCTCCATATATTGCAAAGAGAAGTTTCCTTGATCAGGGGTGAATACTATATTTATCTGTGGGTATATCGATGAATATTAAAATGCAATAAGTTTTGCTAGTTTAGTATAGTGATAATTGTATGTTCTTCTCCAAGATCCATGGCATTACTAATTTTGGAATAGGTTCCCAGGACCAGGCCTTCTTTTCCTCTTGTTGAGTGGCCATTATGTCCAGTTAGAGGTATGCTCCTATTTCTAACTGCTGAACATGCCTTATTTGGGTCTGTCTATCTATAGCAAGATAATTCTGAATAATAGAACTGACTCTACTGTTCTTCCTCATATTGCTTCCTTTATACAGTGATCATTTGTTTGGAAATTTACTTGGGTTTAGAAAAATTAAACAGAATGTATACTTTGAAGGTCAGTTACAACCCATGCCCTGTCGTGTATGGGTAGTATTGTGATTTGCTAGTCACTAAAGCACTTTGCAGCCCCATCAGCTTATTATCTTACAGGAGTTGGAATAACTGAATCAGAGCACTAGGTGGGTAGCAAGCCCAGAAGTCTGAAAAGAGAGAAGGAAGTTCTAGGACCTCCGACATACACTTTTGGCATTCCAAATACCAAAATGTCTAGTTGTTTTGTGTTCTGATTCCAATGACTGGTTCACAGGTGCCAATCATCTCTAAGTGGAACTGGAGCATAATACGAGGGGGACCAGTTCAAGTATGTTTTACATCTGATGCTAAGTTCTAATACCTAGGGTTACCAGATGGCACTCTTTCCAACCATTATGCCCTTCTGTTCTCTTGGTTTCCCCATTGCCATGCCTGTTTTTTCCTCCTGGTCTTATAGTCTTAGTTCTCATTTTCCTTTGTGGATTTCTTTCCCATGGTTCTGAAATAAAAGGTGATTCTCTCTAGCTTTAAAACTTTACCCTCTCCTCTTCTTTCTTCAGTCTCTCCTTGGATGTTCCTGCTCATAATTCATGTATACTGTCTTGCTAACTCAAAACCCTTCTCCCCTCCTGAGATTTGTAAATACAGTGGCCTGTAACCTGGAAATGTGGCTGCATTTTAAGTCAGCAAGTATGAACATGAACTCATCCTTGCCCTTTATCATTTGAGTATTCCCTGTTATGTTATCATCATTCTTCTACCATATTTAGAACAAACAACCTTGTTTTAGCTATTTTGAACCATTTCTTCAGTCTTCTTTCTTTCTGTCTTATTATTGCATATAAGGAGTATGGTTTTTCCGCTCGCTGCTGGTCTGTCCTGCCACCGCGCCAGCCCCAAATTACACACAGAGACTCTGTATTTGATATAATGCTGTTGGCCAGGTATTAGTTTCTCATCTGCTAGCTTTGTCTTAAGTATTAACCCATTTCTGTATTTCCACGTGGTCTCCTCTTACCCTTGGAGAGCCGGCTGGCATCCAGTTCTCTCCAGACTCTCCATCTTGACTCCTCCTTCCTACTTCCTCTTTCCTCCTTGTCTCCTAGTCCCTCCTATCTTCCTTTCCTATTGGCCAACAGTGCTTTATTCATTAACCAGTATGAGAAACATATATACATAATGACATCTCCCAACAATTGTGCTTGCTCAAACCTACTTGTTTATGATCTATCAGTTTTGTTTTGATAATTCTCAGCTTTAGTTATAAATTTTATCATTAAATATATTCTCTAGGATTCGTACTTGTTAATTTACTCCATTGCTTCAATGTATTCTTAATCTGCCAAGAAATATGTTCATTTGCATATGGATTATCCTCCAGATTATTGTGTTTTCTTATTACTTATTACAGATTTCACAGTTTTGTTTTGTTGAGTATTAAATTTATGTTTAATATCCTTACTTGTGTCAGCTTTAAATACCTGTGTCATTTTTGTGATTGAATTAATTGAATATTTAACTTTTTGTAAAACCTAGTTCTCACAAACATTTTTATCATTTTTAAACTGTGACAGTTTTACTTTTTCTGCTTTCTTTATAAGCACTTATTACATTTTATTTAATTCACTCTATATGTATAGGGGGAATGTACATACTAAAAACATATGTGTGGAGTTCAAGGAAAACTTGTAAGAGTCAATTCTCTCCTTTCATCATGTTATTTCTCGGGATTAAATCTAGATCCTCAAGCTTGGCAACAAGTGTCTATTCCTGTGAAGCCATCTCATAGGACCTTCTTTTAAATGTTATTTGCTTATTTGTTCATTAGTCAGTGATTTTCCCATTGTTCCTTCATACTTCCAAGTAGATCCTGTTCTGCTGTCATGATATGTAGATTTCATTATCTCTTCCTCTCCCTCATATTCTTCTGTTTTTGTGTTCTGCATATATATTTAATTGTTTGCTTATGTACACACACACACACCCATGTCTAAATTCTATATATGAGAGAAAATGTGATCATTTATTTGAGTCAATAACCTCAGTTCCATCTGTTTCTCTGTAGGTGACACTATATCCTCCCTTACAGCTAAACAAAATTCCATATTGTAAACACATCATCTACACTATGTTTTCTTTATCCATTTCTCAGTTGATGAACATCTAGGGTGGTTCCTTATCATGGCTGTTATGAGTAGTGCAGCAAAAATTATGGCTGTCTAAGTATCATTTACACATGCTTACTTAGACTCCCATGATTCCTATAGCTGGCTCCTATGATAATGTATTTTTAGATTTTGGAGTAATTGTTCTAGTGATTTTCATAGTGGCTATCCCAGTTTATTCCCTACCATCAGTGTATGAAGCTGCCCTCCAACACATAGCCTTTTCTCCAGCATTTGTTATTTTTTCTTTAAAAACACTTTAAAAAATATTTTTATGAATATGTGCGAGTGCATGAGTGATTTCATGTACAACACATGGGTATAGGAGGCCATACATGCCAGAAAAGGATCCCTGAAATAGGAGTTATGGGTGCCATTTAGGTGCTGGCAACAAAACCAAGGTGCTCACTCTGTAAGGGCCTCATGTACTGTAACAGCAGAGCATCTTCCCACCACTGTCTTTTCTTGATGACAGCCATTCTGACTGGATGGATGCAATTTCAAAACATTGGATTTTCCTTATTTATAAAAATTGCATTTTCCTTATTTATAAATTGATTGAACCTTTTCAAATATTTACTGTTCATTTTTATTTCTTCTTTTGATAACTGTGTATTAATTTATTTAGCCCACTTATTGATTAGATGACTTGGTTTTTGATGTTAAGTTTTAGAGTTCTTTATAGATTCTGTATTTTAACCCATTGTTTCATATACAGTTGACAAATATTTTCTCCCATTCTATAGACTGTCCTTGCCCCCTGTTGATTGTCTTCTTCCCATGCTAAAACTTCATATGTTTTTACTTTCTTATTTGTCTATACTTCCATATTTTCAATTTTTCTCTTCCCTTTTGTGAATAACATTTAGGAATATGAATTTGCCTTCAAGTAACAGGTTTTTAAGCAACCCATAAATCATAATGAGGGGTACTTTTAGAAACATTTATATTAAGTAGAATTTCACACATTGGGAATGTAAAGAAAATACTTTGATCAACCCTCAGGGATCTGTCACCAAACTTCACCAACTCTCAACACTTTGGCAGTCTTTCTCTATAACTCCATTTATTTTTTCATTGATTTAATTCAGTACCTACATATTCTGACTGTAGTAAAATTTTTATTAGCTTATAGTTTTTATTATTCCTCAAGTGTTTATTATATGATTTTATGATTAGATATGTGATTATGTATGTGAGTTTTATATGTGTGTTTTGTTGATAGGCATGCAGATAAATATATATATATATATATATATATATATATATATATTTCTAGGATATTTTGTTCACCCATCTATCTATCTATCTATCTATCTATCTATCTATCTATCTATCTATCTATCTGAGCTTTTAATTTCCATACAAGCTTTTAGCAGTCTTTCCTTCCCAGTCTATTTTTTTTTTTAACTTCAAATTGTGGGATAGTATTTTCTGATATTTTCTCTTGTTTCTGTAGATGTGGATGGTGTTCTTTTTGCTGTTTTTTGACGCCATCACCAACAGTTCTCTTGTTTTTTTCACATTCACACAAATGGAAGCTGACTCTAAAGTTACCATTTTCCATGTGTCCTTATTGAACATACATATGCATTATGTATGTATGTATGTATGTATGTATGTATGTATGTATGTACGTATGTATGTATTGTTGGCTGGTAAGATATCCATTCTGCTTCCAAGTTCTTGTTCCTCATTGACAGTCATGTAATCTTCCTGAACAGAGTTTCTTCTGCCTTCCCTCTAATCTTCCTGAACAGAGAGTTTCTTCTGCCTTCCCTCCCAAATCACCCCAGGGTGGAAGGTGGAAGTACTTGGAGCATTTGGAATCTGTCCATCCCTGTAGTGGTTCAGTCCTTTCATGCTTTATTCCTGAATTAGTGTATCTCAGGATCCAGGTGAATTAATAATTACCCTTCCAACCCACCCCAATGATATTTTTTGAGTTTTTTTTTTTTTTTTTTTTTTTTTTTTTTGTCTAAAGTTGTCAAAAGTACATGCACAGAAATGTAGTTGGAAGGGAAAGAAGTATATAGTATTGTGTGTCTGAAAAATCAGCACCCATTTTGGACAGAATTGACACTCAGTTTCCTGTGTAGAAAAATTTCCAGGTCTCTGAATTAACTAGACAGCAGGCAATGAGACTAGGGTAATACGTAAACAGTTGTGTTTTATAAGGTAACTCTCAAAGGTCTGTTCCTTTTATTCTCAATCTGGACTTATGTTCCTATAATCATTCTGATTTTTTTCCTAAAAATTTCTGACTCTGGGTTTCCTGTCCATTTTGGTTTTCTGTGCTAAAGTTTTAATATTTTTTTTTCTCGTGTGCACTGTGGAATATTGGGAAATTGGAATGTGAAGTTGGTGGCATGCTCCACTACATTTGAGAAGATTTTGCATCTGATCATTAAAATAAAGAATTCATTTTCTGGAAGTGTTCTTACTTCAATAAGCCAGAGCAATTAGGAATTTATTTACCTTCAGTACCTACTATGTGGCAGACATTGATAATTATGCTCAATAATTAAGAGAATAAGAGATGCCCTCTTTGCTGCAGAATATTTTGATTAAGGCTGTAACAGAATTAAGTTGTAACATTTATTATATACTAGAACCAAGGTTGCACTTCTCCTTTGGAAACTGGAATTGTTCTACAGAAAGTATAAAGTGGGTGAATTGAGGGACAACAATAGATTTTCAGATGCAAAGCTGAGAAGTATGGCCACCCTCCGTCCTTGGCAGAAGGAACCCAAAGGGAGAAAAGCCAGTGTGTAGCAGTAAGTCAGACATGGAGATGTTGTGTCAGCCATTTGGGCTGAAGAGTGTGGAAACCATCTTCTCTATGTTTGATGGACAAGGGTGGAGAATGATAGACAACCAGAAGGGAGGATTCTTGGGCAGTAATAAACTGAACCCGTGAAATGGAGGAGTGAAATTGAACAAACGCAGAGGGAATGGATGTGTAATGATGGGTTTACAGTCTGAAGTGGAAAGATGGAGGATAAGGGAGGAAAAAAAGCTGTTTGAAGTTTGTGTCATTTTTCTGAGTCATTGTTCACGTTTTGCTGCATGTAGGATACAGAGCTCAATGTGATCAGTCTGTGAACATTAACTCTTCTTGTTTTCAGCCTCTAAATGTCAACTCTTGGCCTGCTCTGAGTATTCACTTAATTGTTTGGGAAGTAATCAAATGAATTCCCATAGTAATGATATTATATTAATCCATTTTTGAAGTCTTTGTATTCAAAGTTGTATCTTTTTATTGTGACAAATAGTCACACTTTTGGTGAATAGAAAACTGAAGATTAAACTGATGTAGATCTGGAAGAATCCATATTGAATCTAGTTTAGCAATAAATCCCGCTTTTGTGCTTTCGAATCAAACATTCTTTCACTAGAATTGCTCAATAAAAGTCATGTAACTCTGAAAACTCATGATAATTTTGTAACTTTTTATGCTTGTAATAAGTCCTATTTCCAATGAATATATTTCTTTTCTATATTTCATTTGGGTATGATTAAAATATATCATAAGAGAGACAAAGTAGAATTATTTCCCTAAAGTTTTTAAGAAACTAATAATCTATTCAGAGAGCCAAATGGTGTTATCCAAGTGAAAAAATTATTCCCCAAATGAATTTCTACCTATTACCCACAATTCAGTTAGATAGATTTGCTGCTCATGTTTGAATGTCTTCCCTCAAATCATTTATCTTTTATCCAACCAAAATATATATATGTATACATATATATATTTCCAAACTTTTTACTAATGGAAGAAGAAGCAAGAACCACAAACTAAAATTGCTGGTACAAGTTAAAACACTAATCATGAACACTCAGAATAACTAATCAGTTTCAGAAACTCAGGAGCATACCTCCATTTGTTTCAGCCTGTTCATTTGTAAGGAGTATCTAGAAATACAAAACCTATATCTCCATGCATGTGTGATAACTTAGTGTTACTATAAGAGACTACACTCTTCTCACATTCTCCCTGCAGAGGTAAATTATTTTTAAGAGTAATTTGGGATATTCAGTCTAGATATTCATGCTGCTGAAATGTTTAGTGATGCACTTGTATTAATTTAAAAACATAACTTGTTAACTGTTATATAGTATTTGCTTGCAAATATTCGGAAAACTCTAATAAAGATTCTGACCTGATGATAATCGGCTCTGATCACTGTGCAGAGGCTGCTTTTCCATCTCCGTCATGCTGAGAGGCAGCTCTTAAAAGACTGGAAACCTCACTCTACGTGAAAATGGCTGAGATTTTCCTCACGTCATATTTCTTATCAGAGCCCAAGACATGCTTTCCTGTGTAAGGATACCTTGGAAGCTGAATTTTAACATGTAAGCTATGTGTATTTATACATGCAAATATGCCCAGTGTATATTATTTTGCTTTTACGGTAATTATTTTCATTTATGAAATTCTAAATCCAACGTTAAATATTGAATATTTTGGTTAAGTGACAGCTTGTGGTAGCTTAAGGATATTCCGGCTTGATAATTATTCATGAGAACAGCTGAAAACAAACTAGTTATACACCTTAGCAAATTACTGTGATTGTAATTCTGTGTGGAAATTTCCCCATGGCCATGTGACTTTATTATAAGTACTCTAACAGTGCAGATGTCCAGAATGTTGTCATTTTCACAAATGTTATTCCTGGATTCAAAGTTTTAATTGCTCCTTACTACCTCTCTGGAAACATGACAAAGGAGATGAGACATAGAGTATGTACAACAGAAGACTAGCAGCTTTTGTCAGGGTCTGTCCTTCAGTTTGGAGTTGGGAGAGTGCTTATATAGTGCATTGCTATAAACCTCAAACACAAAGGTGTTTCTCTGAAACTTAGATGTGATGACAGCATTTCCTATTAATATTAGGAACAAGAACAACAGCCCCAGTGCATTATCTGTCAAAAACAATTCTCCCCAAATCAAATATTATTCCTGTCCTCTCCTTGTCCCTTGCAGTCCCTTCCCCATATGGTTCCTTAAATATGCCGTCATCTAAATGGGGTTTCAGCTCTTCCCTTAGAGTTCCTAGAGCATTCATTGCTTTTGAGAGGAGACAAAAAAAAAAAAAAAAAAAAAAAAAGAAAAGAAAGAAAGAAAAAGAAAAACATTTTAGCATGTGCTATTTTTGTTATTCTAATTAGCAAAAACAGCTGGTCCTGTGCAGCTCAGACTGTAGTCTTTTCAACACATTGTTCAGATTTTTTTCCTCCTTCTTCTGTCAAGCTAGAGGCTACCGCCTCTCCTCTTCCCACACAAATCAACCCCAACACCTGCACACACAACCTTAAATATCACCTACATCTGCCATGAAAGGAAGAACAAAACAGTCTCTCCTTCCCAGAGCTGTACAAGGGCATAAGCACAATTACCCAGAAGGTAGTCCAAAGTCATTAGCAAGGTTCTCACCACACCACGAATACTTCATTCACCCAGCACTTTACTTTGTCTCAAAACTGCAGCCACCCTCTAGCCCTCCAGTGTTTATGTTTTATTTATTTATTTTTTCTCAGCCTCCTCTGGAAAGGAATAGCCTCTTACAGAATGAGAAACTGAAAAATTGGATAATCAAACCTTACTCACAATTTGGTATCTATCAAACGTGTGTGACTGCCAATGATCATTGGAGCTGATCAAAGTCATACTCTGTTGTCATGACAACGAATCCCCATCTTGTTTATATGGAGGGATTCTCACCACAGGAAAATAATGTTGGGACTACTTAAATTTGTGTTGTTGAGAAATTTACATGTGGATGTTTAGGAGAGAGTTGAAAGGGAATTTGTCAGTGAGGTTTTTGTTTGTATCTTGAAAGAAGGAGGTGGGAGTAATACACTATAGAGAGAGGCTGTCATTATTAAAGAGTCCAGAAAGATACTGCAGTGTTCCAAATGCACATTTCTTAGAAATACCCTACATGAAGTTGTCATCTTTATTGGATTATGCCACTAACAGGGTTTAAGTCTCTCCAAGGTCTTTCATTCTTTGTCATGTTTTCAACTTTGCTTAGGATTATAAGAACACATATGTTTCGAGTATGTACTTGTTTATTCATTGAGCTGGAAAAATTCTTAACTCATTACCATTAATCAGTAAGGAAAGCTACAGTATGATATGTGGGTGGTGGTGGTACATGTATATGTACTTATAAAGTCTGAAGTTCTGTGATATCCTGATTTTTGTGTTGCATGAAGCTTGTGGATTTTTTTTTTTTTGTTTTGTTTTGTTTTGTTTTTGAGACAGGGTTTCTCTGTATAACAGTCCTGGATGTCCTGAAACTGATTTTGTAGATCAGGCTGGCTGAGAACTCACTGAGATCTGCCTATCTCTGCCTCCCAAGAGCTGGTATCAAAGGCGTGTGCTACCACTGCTGAGCTAGCTTGTGGATCTTTTTAAGTCTATGACATATATTGGGTCACAAGATGATTTTTTTAACCTCTTGCTGTCATACATTTTTGCATCAAACCATACCATGTATTCAAAGGCAGAGGTATGGTTATCTTATCTCTTTAACACATTCAAACAGGAGTCCCCATTGTCTCCCCAACTTGTCTTTCTTCAGGCACTAAAATTTTGTCATTTTCTCTTCTCCCTCCCACTCCACCCAACCTCCATGCCCAATGCTTGCCCTACAATCTGTTGACATGGAACTCAGTCCTCTCTTCTCTAGCAACCACCAGGAATCATCCACTCATATATTCTGAGGTAAACAAGACAGTCATGTATCCAAATATCAACTTCTTTCCATTTCTATTGCAGTTTTGGCTTCCATTTCTCCCACTATTATTCAAAAACCGAGTCTCACAATATTTGAAGTGATTGTCTTTGGGAAGTAATTTCTACTCTTGTGGAGGAATCCCGTGCTCATTTCCACTCTCCTGAGTATTAATGCCCTTACTCAGCACTCCAAGCATCTATTATGCATTGTTATGTGTATATCTGTTGGAGTGGGAGAAGTGTTTCCAGTGTTCAACCAAAGAAACCAGGATGTGCAATGATAATCCATGCCCAAGATTTTGAAGGCCTTAATCTGGTGCACATTTCTTTATTTTTTTATTCTGCAGACCACATTTACTCATGAGCAGGTCAACATACACACAGAAATGGCATTGATTGCTAATTGCAATGCCTGAGTCAGAATTGAACTTTAAGGGGATAGTCTCTTGTGGCCAGAGTCCTGAGAACACTTCTGGGGAGGAAATCCTTAATAAAGAACCTGATAAGTTTCTCATGTGGTGGTTGAAGATGGACTGAACTGCTTGTCTAATATCATCTCTGTCTCCCTCACTTGTATATTGCTGTTCAGTGTACTGCAGATGACATCCTTGTTTTGCTTTTTTATTTCTTGTGACTTTTATATTGACAATGTTTCTTTTTATATGTTCTGGTGGGAAACTTGCCATTTTGTTATAAATACCTGAATTGTGTATTAAAAAAAAATCATTACTTTAGAAAGGAATGTGGTAGAATATACAGTGTAGGTGGAGTTTCTCTGGGTCCCAACAGCTACTCCCAAATAACCACGCAGAGACTTACTATTAATTATAAATGTTTTGCCAATCGCTCAGGTTTGTTGCTAGTTAGCTCTTATATTTTAAATTAACCTATATTTCTTATCTACCCTCTGCCACAAGGCAGTACCTTCTTTCAACAGGGCACATTCATCTTGCTTCTTTCTGCATCTTTTTGACTCCCAGACTATGACCTTCTCCTTCCCAATGTCCTCTGTGTATGGTTGTCCCTCTTATACTTCCTGCCTAGCTTCTTGCCAGTCAGCTCTTTTATTAAACTAATCAGAAGGCACATTGCCAAAGACCCATCTTCAGAGTGTACAAAAAGATTATTCCATAACAATTGCAGTCCTATTTTAGTGAACTAGAAGTCCCTTGGGTCCCATAATCTTTGTTAGTCAAAGTAAAATAAATCAGTGCAGATGTATAACCAACCTATGCTACTCATGGTTTTGGATAAAACCCAGCAGAACTCAGTATCTTTGTCTTTAATAGTTTCACTTACCCTTTCTCCTACCAAGTGCTGATGGCCCCTAAACATTTCAGTAGGTCTGTATTGGTTGCTGTAAAAGTTGTTAAAAACAAAGAAAAAGCTTGAAGTAGACTATCATCTCTGTAAGAAAAATGTGGGGTCAGAACTCAAGAGAAACCAGATTTTTGTTCCAGACCCACCACATGTAGCTCTGGTGAGATGGTGTTCTACAGTCAGTCCTTGGTTCTCAACTGGAGATTGAGAATGATAACATTGCTCTCACCATTACTTACATCACCAAAGAAAAGTGATTATCTCCACTGACATTTTAAACTGAGTTTATCTTAATCCACTGTGCCGATTTGATAGTTATTTTTTTTTTTGTAATAAAGCTATATTGCTATCTCATATAGATCCTTATATAGCTCCAAGGGGAAACAAAAATCATGCCTCTTTCTCTTCTTTGCAGTGCGCTGAATCCTCTACTGTAGAGCTTCCTGTCAATCCAACCTTGCCATTGTGGTGGTTATCTCCTGTGAGTGTAGAATTCTTCTAAAATGATTCCCCCTCTAACCAATAGGATCATTTGGGGATTTTTACTTGAAGTATAACTTTGAAGGTATCTTAACTCCTCCTTGTTTTCTGAGAAGACAGTCATGATATTTATAGAATGAAGTCCTTCAACCACAAGGATTGGGTGACCTTATGACTCCCTAGCCAGCTGTTTTTAAACATTGGTCCATTTACTTAGTCAAGAGGAAACAAATTTTGGCCATTCAGTTTCAAGAAGTCAGTCAGCTGACAAACACAATGCCTGGGGTAAGACTGGCAGGCTGCCTGAGCAGTAAGTTAGATTTTTCTCTCCCACTGCTAATTATCATCTGAGTGGTTTCAGTATGTTGCAAAATTGTATGAAGAAGCTGGGAGAATCCCTTTGACCTCTTTAGTTAGCAAATTCATGTACAAGTTGACTTTGAAAACATGACCATTAAAGTAACAAAGACACTGTTGCCATGGTGAGCCTCTTAGAGACCACAACTATCTGGCAACTGATAAATTCCAGCCCTGCCAGTGTACCACCTACTACCCCAGAGCCTTGTAGTATTTTGAGATTTCAAGCTGGACCTTCAGACTAGATGGCAAGGTTCACCACTGATGAGCAGGGAGCTCTCACATGACTTCTCAGAGTATTATTTGGGCTTATGGATCCAGGATAAAGTTGTGAACGCGGAACACATCTTTGTCACTGCACTGTGGGTCATCTAATTAACAAGGGCATTGTGTCCTTCTCTCTTCATACTGGGAGAACTGCTACAAATTTCAGCTCAATCAATGTTTATTCGCTTGGTGCACATTCAAAGAGTATTGGGGCTTCTGGAGAACTGTTGAATTGGTAAGGAATTATTAAGGAGGTCTTTGTGGAAATGAGGTTTTCTGAAATACATTTGCATCATCAGAATCCCAGCCTCCATTCCTGGGCAATTCTGTCATCTCTTAAGTTTCTAAGTGGCTTTTCACCCAGTGCTATTTTTATCCTGCACAGAGGCACAAATTCATAAAAGAAATCTCAATTTGCTCAAGCCTGATATTATGTGTGTAATGACTAGATTTGACAATGAACTGACTTTCGAGTTTTAGTGAGCACTAAATGAACGGATTGGAAGCCGTTGCTTTTGGAAATGGGCTCCTTCTGTTCTCAGCTCTAAATTTCATGTAGGGAGGAAAGTGATTTTGCAGGTATAGTCCTTTTGCCTGGAGGTTGATTCTAATTTACTTGAAATGGTGGCTTCTTTTCCTTCTTTCCACTAAAGTTTTGTCTCTATTCATATCTAAAGCACTGAAGCCCTGTAACATTATTTGGATCCCATGTGATTTACATGATTTCTGTTTATTTTCAACCTGTAGTTTGAAGGGTTTCCCCTTCTCAGGCATGAGGAAATACTGCCTAAAGGGGAAGAAATGTCAGCAAGGGATTAATGAATTCAAGGAAGACTTGGAAAACAAGAACATATAGGTAACTCTCTCTCCTGGCCAGCTCCTCACAGAACCTCAAAAGCAAGTGAGGGTGAGGATGACATGGACCACGCCTGCCCCCACCTTCTCACTTGCAAACTAGCTGGAGATGGGTGAGATGGACATTTCTCCATTGGTTCTCTGTGGTAGGTGGCAGAAGAGAGGGAACTTCTCCCAGCCTTTTTTTTTTGGGGGGGGAGGTAAAGGAGCAAAAGCCTCCCTCTTTATTCCCTATTGCAAATTTGTGCATAGAAGGTAAATTCCATGAAGCTCAAAACAAGGAAAAGTTCATTGAGAAAAAAATTTTAAAAACATTCTTAAACTCTCCTAAAAAGGAAAAAGGAAATAAAAAATAGGAAAGCAGTCACAAAGATGAGAAAAATGAACCTTTTTTCACAATTGGTAAATGAATATAGGCCCTGTATTAATTTTCATGCTGGTTCTGTGTGGTTTACTATTTCCACCTTGCTCTTTCTTGCTTCTTGGTAGGTAGTCTACAGAGTGAAACCTCATTAATTTTGACCCTTATTACAGCTAACTTCTGCCTACCTAAGATGGACTTTGCCACATGTTTGATATACTAATCACCTAGATTAAGGATTTAGAGTAACTTCAACTCATTCTGTTTTTTCCCCTCCATTTTTTCCCCTGCAACTCAGCTGGACACCTAGAAAACAGCAAGCTACCTAATTACTGTTCCAGTAACTGAGCTGCGTAACAAATTATCCCTAATTCATTGGCATAAAACATTTATTAGGTGCATTGATTCTGTGGGTTGGGAACTCACACAAGACATGGGAGGAACAGCTTGTCTCCAATGCATTGTCTTGGGCCTCAGCTGGAAGACTTGAAAGCTGTGAGCTCAAGTCATTTGAAGATGGTTTGCCATGATTTATGGAATTTAATGCTAGTTGTAAGTTGAAACCTTACTGGGGCAGTTGACCCAAAATCAACATGTGACTTCTCCATGTATTCTATCAGGGTGGGGGTTGATCACAACATCACAGGGCAGAAGCTGTATCTTTTGACTTAGTCAATGTAATATCATCCCACACTTAGTTGGATTGTCCACAAGTTCAAGGAAGGAAAGAATGGGCTTCATCTCTTCACAGAGAATGAAAAGATTCTGAAAGAGCACCCAGTGCATCAAATATCTCTGTAGTAATTTCTGAAAATGAGATTTATAACAATTGTCGTTCTTACAACATTGAGATCTTGTAAAGGTATATAGATAAGTAAATATTCAAAACAAATTTCTATTTAGTAGGTGCTTTACTTCTATTTATGGAGGGAAGAAAAGAAGAAATAGCTAAAAAATGTGGTCAATTCTAAAGTAATATTCTACAATGAAGCAGAAAGACTAATGCTGCTTTGTGAAATAGAGATTGAAGAGATTTGAATTATTTTTCTGGATTATTTATGATGTCTGGATTACACTGATAACTGATAAGATGCATATTGTATTTGATGGTTGTTCTCCAGAATTAAAGATAACAGAGGTAGTAGAAACAAGGAAGAAGAGTTGTGGTCACATTTTATTCTACCTGCATCCCAGCTTCTCATTATGTGGCAAATCTTGAGACTATTTAATAAGACCAGCAAACATTCTTTCGGTTATTCATTCATTCAAGCTATTATTCAACACATACTTGTTTCATTTTTTTATGTAAAAGGCTTACTGTTTTTTATTTTCTGTGTCTAATGAAGAAGATTAATAATATATTGAGCTGGGTGTGGTGGTGCATACTTTTAATTCCAACACTGGGGAGCACTGGGGAGCTCTTTGAGTTTGAGGCCAATCTGGTTAAGAGTTAGTTAATCCACAGCCAAGGCTTCATAAAGAAAACCTGCCTTCAAAACCTAATAATAATAATACAAGTAGAGTGGACAAGGGCCTGGGAAATTGAAGTACTGCCTATACTGGAACATTGCAAAAACACTTTGGCATTAAATTTTGCTTTGTTAGAGTGAATCTATGTTTTTACTGAAAGACTATATTACTTCTTTTAAGAATTGGTCTTAAGGCTGATTGGGGTACATGTCTTTCAAAAAGCACAAACAGATAGATCTCTAGCAGTTCAAGTCCAGTATGGTCTACATAGTGAGTTCCAGGACGTCCATGATTATGTAGGAAAACACTTTCTCAAAAGGCCAAAAAAAAAAACAAGAAAAACAAAATTATAATTAATAGAGCCACCTTTTAAAAATAATTTTAGTGTAGGATGAAATTTGATTAGTATTTTTGAAAAGTCTGGTAGATGCTGGTATACTACTTCTGTATAATAATCATAGAAATATTAGTCTTTGAACTGGGACTAGAGGAACTAGCAGAATTTTAATATGTGGAGGTAAAGATAATGAAAGAAATCCAAAAGTTGGGAAGTAACTAGAGAGGAAAGATAAAGGGAATTCTTGGGGAATCTATGCATCTTTCCAATTAGAAAAATCTGCATGGAAGATTAGAAGGTGAAAAAATTACTGGTTGAATCCCCATGTTCTAGTGACTTTTTTCTGTAATAAAATACCACTACCCAGAGAAACATGGAGAAGAAAGGGTTTATTCAGTCTACAATTCCAGATTGTAGTTCATCATGGAGAAATTAAGGCAGGAACTCAAGCAGCTAGCTCTACCACACAGAGAGTCAAGAGCAAAGAGAGAATGAATGCATCCTTGCTATTTTGCTTGCTTCCCAGCTTGATTTCTTCAATTTTTCAGGGGTCCAACCTAGTAATGGTGCTGCCTGTAGTGGGCTGGGTCTTTCTATATTAATTAGCAACCAAGACAATCCTGTACAGATATGTCAACAGGTCAGCCTGATCAAGATAAGCCCTTAACAAGACAATGTGAAACATCATACCTTATCACAAAAGATATACTGGCTCAGTTGAAGACAATTGGGTACTAGAAGTGTGGTGTGGACAGATGTGGCAATGGAAAAAGAAATACAGCTAGCTAGGTTATCCAGGATGGAATGGAGGATGCTATGCTTGTAATCTGGAAGATGGTGATGACGGCCAAGATGGGATTAGTGACAGGAGCTATACAGAGAGAAAGAGTGAAAAGTGTTGACATTTCTATATTAAAATAAAACAGGCTCCAAGTCTGGAGCAAAGAGACAAACCGACCGTTATTATATCCACACTTCCCACCAACTGACCAGTAGCTCAATTAAAATACATTTTTTCTCTATTCTGAAATTATGTTTTTCCCCCTAACTTTATTAAGTCATACTCTCCAGGGCCTCTTCTGAGCACCTGCATCTAATTTAGAGATGTGTTGTCATGGCTCATGCTCTGCATTAGGAAGATCATTTACTATTCTGTTTATTTCGATTTAATGCTTGGCTATTAGGCCCTTTACTAGCCATACTCACTAAACACAAAGTCAAACAATAATATGAGAGGCACTGAAAGTGCAATTGCTGGTCAGTGTTGTCAGGAGCAAAAGGCATAAAGTGTTGCCAATGTGTATTCTAAGCAATTTCCTCAGAGACATTCATCCAGCTTTTGCCCTGAAATAGTACTTTTAGGGTGATTATTTTAAAAAGAGAAACTATGTGCCTGGCTCATTCTGTTTAACATCCCTTGTTCCCCTACTCCTCAAGGTAGGTCTGTGCACACGGAGAGGTTAATATTAATATTGCCTTTTTATAGCTAAATTATCTGGCTCTAGAACCATTCACAGATTCTATTAAAGACCCCTATGGAGGATTGCTTCTTCAAATAGGCATTTTAATTCACCCGGGTACAATAAGGTGTTGCCTTCCTTTCATTAATAAAATGGAAACTCATAAAGAAAACCAGATTATCTTGAATTTATGATCAAGTAATTTTGTTTCTCTTAGCCTGGATAATAGCTGTGAAACATCATTTCCCTTTCTTCCTTTTTCCCCTCATACACTTCGACATTCTTAATTTCTCATGTTTATTTATCTTTTTTATTTTAATTTGACAGCGAAAGCTATCTAGGACCCCAGGAGGCAAACACTGTGACTCAAGAATTGGTCCTTTCTATCTTCAATTTAATGAAATAATAAGCCAGTAATTGATTTATATTTATATTTACATTTGCCTTACAAATTCTGAGATTTTTGTCACCTTTATTGTAATTCTATAAGTAGTCACTAACTTACTTGCAAAGAACTCTGCTTTCCCCTCATCTACCTAATGACTGAAGTCTTGTATTTTACTCTAAAAGCTTTGCTGTCCTCTTTAGTTTCCTTTGCCCCTTTTTAACCAAAAATAATTAATATTCAACTCAAATTGTTATTGAATTATTTGGGTGGGAACGCTCTACCTCTGACCACTTACTAACAAATAATTTCCCTACTGACCTTCTACTTTTTCCAGTCACTCCTCAAATGTTCTCAAGGGGGTGCTCTGGCGTTTAAGAGACAGAAGAGAGACTGGCAAGTAGCAAGTCAGAAGTGTTCTGAGGGCTTCAGTTGACTTGGACAAAATGTTTTCATTCACACCTCCTTCTTACAGAGGCTTTCTTTTTTCAGAATCTTGTTGCTTGATCTGTACTTGTTAAGGAGAATCTATTTTTATCTAATAATTTAGGATTATATGGTGCTTACTTGAAAGAAATTAGGAAGAGGAACAATCTGTGAGATGAAGGCAGCTGCCTTCAGAAAACACTAAGGATACCCTGACCTTCGTGGACAATATGAGATGAAATATGTGTAATTGTGTACAGTGTATGCAGTCCATGGAACACCTGGTACATAGACTTAACTTATTTCAACAAGTATCACTATATACATATGTTCATATGAAAGTTCACACTGAGCCGTAGAAAGTGCCAGTGCCAGAGACATTTTCTGATTGTGTTGCTCACAAAAGCTATGATGACATTCTCTTTCAATGTACTGCCTATGTGTTCTGCAGGGAATGTGATGTGCAAGTGTTCTTTTGAGAAAAAAAAATAAATTTACTTATGTGGGTTCTATTTAAAGCATCCATAAAGTAAGGTGTCTTGGAAGAATTATACTAGTGAGAGCACAGGCACATAAACAGAGATGCTGTGCACAGGAAGACCACATAGGACACAGACTGATTGGAAACAGCAAATTGGTTAGCATCCTTAGAGTCAGCATAAATATCAAGTTTGTACATGTTTGAATATGTTTAATCTCATGTTAAGTTAGGCCTGTTGGTGTGGGGACATCTCAGAAGTGGCACTCCTGAGAACATCATGGGCTGACACTGGAATATGTCTGCCACCCATGTGGATAAAACCAGACACCCAGGGATGATTGAGTAGTTGTGTCCCAGACTCAGTTCAGTGTGCAGGTCTGTGTACAGTAGTGGTATGGAAACATATGGGTCTGGCCAGCATTCCTGGGTCTTTAACAGAAGCATGTCTCAGCCTGTCCCTTAGGTTGTCATTTTCTGATGCTGACAGCTTGAAAGCTTGAATCTCCCATAATTGAATTTTATTCCCTACACAATTATTTCTCCTTCTTCTCCCAACTTTGGCATCTTTGGTATCCTCAGAAGTTTTGGAATCTTGAAGAAAAATCTGATTTGCAGAATGCTGTCCTTTCTGTTCCCTCTCCCTGAACATCCCCCTCCCAGCCTCTGAACAGGGCTCTCTTCCATGAGCTATTTTCAGCCATCCTATCATTGATGGCCCTTATTTATTTCCATCTTGATCCTTACTGCCATCTTAAGTGACTTGTCTGGTTTTATGGTCTGCTTCCTCCAGTCACAATGTAAACCCATAAGATTATATGTTATCTCTCTGTTGTGTCTTATCCCTTAAGCCTATGCCTGGTGTGTAGTTTTCTTTAATGCATATATTTAATAAGCTAGTGAATAAATGATAAATGAATGCCACATATCCCTGATTGCTTGCTGAAATATCCTACCCTCATTCGAACCTATGAGAAGTATCTATTCCAGTACTGACTAAATTTTCTCACCTCAGAAAATAAAAAATAAAATATTTGCTTGATATCAATACTTACTGGAGGAGATTTGTAGACATTTATATTGTATCTAACTTAAAAATAGATTATATATATGCATATCTGTATATATATACATATATATATATATGATACATATAAAATTTAAAGTAGGACAAGGAAAATAAAAGCATTTGGTAATATATTATATATTGAATTTTTATAAAGCTTCACAAACAAAATTTTGTAAAAATCTTACACTTGTCTTAGGTCCCAGCTGTAACCTGTTGGCTGCAAACCAGCGGGTGCTGACTCCCTATTGATTTTATTTTTCCTTTTTTCATTCTGTTTCTAGTTGAGAGTTTGCCTTTGGGACAGGACTTACTGGCATTTTGTCATCTTATTCCCTACTGATAACCTGTCCCCTGCTCTCCTACACAAGAAGTGGACCATCCAACTAGAGAATTTGCAGAGACCGTGACTCTTGTTCTGAAGAGGATGCAGAATCAGAGTTGTCTGTCTCGCCAGCCTGATGGAGTTGTCAGGAAGGAGCCTTTGTGAGTTTGGCATGTTGGAGGCCTCTCTGCTTACCCGCAGATGAGCAGCGCCATCTGCTTGGGAACAGCCAGTTTGTTGTTTGTTTTACACTGAGTTTATTAAAGTTACCCAAGGGAGAGGAGGAAGGGCCTCATTTGGAAGCTTGTTTCCTTGAAAACTAGCATGATTTAGTGGTAAAAATGCTAGAAAATTCTTTCCAAGAGTCAGGTTCTAGTCTCAATGGTGGCTTCAGTTCTGTGATCTGGTAAACTGCATTTTCATTGGCTTCATGAGCTCAAAAATGAAAAGAGAATAGTGAATTTCCTGTCTGTCTTGAGAATCGCATCCCGTTGAAGAACGAGGAGGTGCAAGTACACTGTGTAACTTAACAAGTAAGCGTTCCATATCACTTAATACATTAAGTATTGCTAATATTGGCTTTAAGTTATTTAGTAATTCCACATCAAACTCTCATAGCTACAGAGTAATTAGATTTGTCATCAAGGGCCATCCCACTGGGGCTGCTGCCAGGGTGACTCCTATGCACTTGAGTGCACATCGAGAGCCAGTCCCCAAAAGCTGGGTCTAACATCACTTATATAGAAGCTTCCAAAGCTCTTACATCTCTTTGTCCATTAAAAATAAAAGACTCGCAAGTAAGATGCATGTTCCTATTTTAAACCTGACAACGTGTTGTTATATATCCCTAAAATGAAGGCATTGGCATCAAAACCTGTCTACAAGTGTTGCAATGAAAATCTAGTTACACACAGATTAGCAAAATATTATTAAAAGGTTACCAGACCTCCACTGAAGCTATTTGTATGTTTCTCATTACTTCTCCAAATTTACTATATATATATATATATATATATATATATATATGTATAATATATATATATACTATATATATATATATATATATATATATATATATATATATATTCAAAATAATTCATTTTCTTGCCCCAAATTCAAGCACAAGTAGAAATTTATTTTGTTATTTTCACACATTTAAATATTCAGCAAGGTGATTCAATTTAATCTAGTGAAATAATCTTTTGTTTAATTCTCAACGGTCAGATATGGTATGCTAACAAAATCCTCATGAGAAGGCTAAGCTGTCATTTTGGATTTTAAAATTAAGGAACTTCAAAGGCATTAAAATATACGATCTCTTTTAAAGTATCATGTGTCAATTAGTTTTTATCATTTTGATAATTACCATGTAAAGAAATCATTTACTCTGGTTACTACTTATTTTAAATGTCTTAACGTGTGCTTTAGGGACACTTGTCTTCCTTTTCATTCAAGGGAAATATTCCGTACATGTACTGCATAAGCATTTTGATATAGAGAAATGTGATTTAAAAATTATCTTAAATTGCTCATTTTTCTTTATACACAAATATTTTCAAGTTGGTGTTTTGAGTCTCAGGTGAAGAGTGTGAGAAAGACTGCAGAAAACAACCCTTTGGTGGAAAGCTCCTAATTTGGATTCACAGATTGGAAATCAGATTTTTTTCCCTGGGATTTTGCAGCATATGGAAATTGACATACTCTGAAATTTGGAAGCACCAAAATAGAAAGTGAGGCCAGATTTATTTTCACATTCAGTAATGTGGTTCTATTACCTTGAATAAACTAGTCGTTAGGGAGTGATTTTTCTTATAGCATAAGTTAAATACATTCATTATAGAAAACATAGAAAATTCTGAAATGTTTGAGTAAGAAAATAAAATATAATGAGCACTCCATCCAGATAGAACTACCTCTGATATTTTAATATACGTGCTACTGGTATTTTTCCATGCTTCTTAAACCTATGTTTCCAAGAACCAGACCCTGAAGAGTTGGTATCCATGCATCTTTCTTTCCTTTTCATCATTATATTATGGGCATTTGTTAAATAAATAAACTGAATAGAAGATATTACATGTTCATTACATCAGAAGGCTGTGTATTATTCTTTATGTGGATTTAATTATCTGCTTTACTGTCGTTAGGTAAAGACAACTTTTAAACCATTGATACCATTGATAGCTACAAAGTGAAATTTCCCACCTACAAATTATCTTAGTTTTTAAATGTTTCTCTGGAAACATCTTTTTCTGCTTCTTCTTTCAGTTTGGATCCTTTACTGTCTCAAAGATATCAACTTTCATCAAGGCAAGTCTCCACTGAGGGTGCTAGAAACACTCTGTTAGAAACACTAATTAGAATATTTTTTCACAATTTTCTTAGCTATTTTTTATTCAATAAATATTTATGGAGTTCCTCCTCTAGATGAGGGTTTCTGGGCAAGATAAATATATTCTCTATCTTCATCAGACACATAGCATAATCCTGGGGAGAGTCTTATATTTCTTCTTATACTCAACTTTAAAATTTCTTTGTTAAAAAATGTGAAGAGCTTTTAATTGTAATAGCCTCAAACCATAAAATAGAAAGCTGACATTCTCAGAAAATTTTATCTATAATCTATGTCAGAGACATAAAAGCCTATTTATGTCTTCTCTTACGATGCTTAATGAATGTCTGCAGTATTCTTCACACTTTCCTGTGTGTTTTCTTTTCTATTTTTGTATGCATGTGTATCTCTGTATTACTTGTGTGCCTGGTTTCTGCAGAGGCCAGGAGAGGGCATCAAATCTCCTGCAACTGTAGTTACAGATGGTTGTGAGTAGCCATGCCACCTTGGTGCTGGGTATGAAACCAAGGACCTCTGGTAGAGCAGCCAGTGTTTGTAACCCATGAGCCATCACTGCAGCCTACTGTTTTTTCTTACCTACAGTTCTCCCTAGGTACTTCATGTCTTTTCACAGAGATAGCTCCTTTTCCTCATTCTTTTATTGTATTTTCTAACCTCTTCGTTTTAGTTCTATTTGGGGACAGACACTACAGCTGAGATTTGAAGTTACCTGTTCTGTGAATTTAGGTATGGCTCACAAATCTTAGTTTCTTTGAAGATTATAAAGAGAATACAGCCACCTTAAACAGTTAGTAAGACTTAATGAGCATCATATTAAACAGCCAAGTGGGGTTTTTATCATGTGCGAGCAAGACCCTAAGCAACCAATACATGGCAGTTTCCTGTTACCATTTTATTAATTCTTCTAATAATTTGTTACTTTATATACATTTAACCTTATGTCCTATATCACAGTTAAGCTGCCTTTGTAAACATAGATAACATATTTAGTTAGCAAATCTTATTAAGATTACACATAATAGTTTTCACCTATGCTGAGTAAGTTGTTCCACTTACTTTTAAAATTCAAACCATCTGTGTCTGGTGTCATAGTGTAAGACCCTGATTTGTTTCCACTGTGATTTTGCAATATTGTAGGAAATCAACATTATTTTGCCTTAGCTATGTTTTTATTAGCTTCATTCATTACAATGTACTTACCCTAATATATATTAGACTTTCTTTTCAAAATAGCATTGTATTTTCATATTTCATGTCATAACTGATGTATTCTATGTTGTTTCTTATTGTGTGAAAAGTTTCTACTCTTCTTTACCTCTATTTGTGTTAGTTGTTTTATACATTGGGTTTTTTTTCCTTCTTTCCTTTCAAAAAGAACCTTTTTCCTTCCAAAGGTTTTTATGAGACATATACTTACTTTTACTTTTAGCATAATTGACTATATCTCTACATTAAAATAGAACTTCTTTATGTATGACTCTAATCACCTATATAGGAAGAGGCTGGTGTTGACATCGTCACCTAAGAAAGAAAGTCAGGTCTTTGATACTCTCCCTTACTTGAGCTTGTTGACAATACATCTGGGATATTAGGACCAGGTAATACATGTCAAAAGCAATAATTTTTAAATGTCACTTACTTTGCAAGAAATATTTTAACTTTATTAATTAATCATCATGCCCATAATTTAAAAATTGACTTAATATTGTGTTCATTTGCCACCATTTATTTTTCAACTATACTGTTTTAATTTTGAATATTCTGTGTTAGCTTAAATAGGTCTTTGAGAAAGGGACATGGAGATTATGTGATTTTTGAACCCTTGTAAAAGTGGTAATATCTTTTAAAATTACTTGGTTATTTTTTTTTCTTTTTGAAGACATGGTCTCATATAATCCAGACTGGCCTCAAATTCATGTTAGCTGAGGGCAGCTTGACCTCTTGATCCTATAGCCTCCTCCCTGCCAAGTGCTTGGGATACAGACCTAAGCTAACTTAACCAGCTTCTAATTGTGTCTCTGGGGTGAGGAGGGGGCTTATGTAGCTAAATCACAATTGTTCGTTAATTAATTAACTAATTAATTAATTCTTTTGCTGAGATAGTGTCTTGCTGACCATGTTGGATGGCTTTATACTCATAATGCTCCTGCTTCTGCCTGCTGAGTCATAGGGTGACAAATCTATCCCTTAACTCTACTCCACAATTGTATTTGTACAGAATTCCTGGATCACAAACTTTTAAAATTGTGTACCTATTGTATTTTGAAACCTATGTAAGATTTAAAGAAGTCCAGTATGAAATTTTGTACTTATTTTATTTTGGTACCTTGGTAAGATTTAATAAATCCCAAAAAAGATGTAAGACCAGCTTGCTTGTTTTGCTTCTTTATTCCTTACTGATTGCTTTTGTATGTTTTTCTCTCTACCATTTGTAATTTCAATGTAGGTGACCAAATTTCTTCAGCTCAATCTGTTTATCATTTCTTTAATCCAGATTATTTGATGGTAGAATTCTAGATTTCTTTTCCATCTTTTCTTATATCTTTCAATTTCTCATGCATAAGCATCTCTTTTTCACAAACTGGTTTGTTTCCTGATCTCTTTTCATTTACCCCTGCTTTACAGCAGCACCACTTTTAGTATGAGTGTCTTTGTTGCTGTGTGTGTGTGTGTGTGTGTGTGTGTGTGGTGCAGTGGCAGGAATCAGTTCTCCCCTTTCCCCATTTAGGCTCCAGAACGCAATCTGTTTGTCATGTTTGGCCATGTTGGAGACAAGTACCTTTACCCACTGAACCATCTCACTGACTCCCATCTTTTGTTTTGGGGAAAAGATGCTTCTTAAAGCATTTTTTAAAAGAATGGTTAGTTCCCCCTTTAGTTAAGAAAATGGCCTTTTTGTATTTATGTTTTATCTGCTTCTTGTTTGCTATTTATTTTCTGTGTTATATTATCATCAATGAGGTATAATCCATCAGGTCAAGTTTCTGGACTGACCATTGGGTTATCTACCCATGGTACTCCTCATTATTTGTTGAACTTCTAAAATTCTTAACTGACAACTACAAGTCCAGTACCAACCAACTTCCTGTAAAGTGATGTTCTTTTCAACTGGAGAGGGATTTCCTATTCTATTCGTGTTATCTTACTTTGAATCATTTATGCATCACTTAGATTTTTGTCATTGCGATGTAATATGCAAAGTATATAAAGCCCAAACAGTATGCTTCAGGGTACTTCTCAATTCTGACAAATTCATCTTGAACTCACTGTGCCAATGACTGTTCTACTCATTCATATTGCACTTTGTAAACATTATAGCCTATGAAAGAGCTTACTGTTATAAGGGTGTATGACAGGTTGAGAGTGGGTTGGTACAGTGATGAAGGATCAGCTCTAGTTATCTTAGGAAGCAACTTCTGATTTTCTGGTTCAACGGTCAGCAAGGTCTTCATGCTGCTGAACAAGGGTGCAGAGTTGAGGTGAGTGGAATCTCCAACTTTATTTTCCTAATTTCTATGACTTGTCTTAAAGTTCCATGCATTCATTCATTATGTTATTTCTCCTGCTGTATGTCAGATTACCAATTAATACATAATTAATAATTATCTCCTCTGTGTGTGTGTGTGTGTGTGTGTGTGTGTGTGTGTATGTGTGTGTGATGGTATGTATATATATTATATCAGAGGGAAAATTTTTTCAACCCATTCTTTCCTTCCATCTTTACATAGGCTCCAACTCTGGTAGCCAAGCCAGGGTGACAAGTATCTCTACTTTTCTGATTTGTGTTGAAAAGGAAAAGGAAAAGCAACTTGTTTTCCCCATGTGAACAGAAGTATGAAGGAGATGCTCACAGTTGCCACTGTAACAACACAGAAGTATGATATGATCCATAAAGAGAGGGATTCCAGAGGGTGAATATAGGGCAATGAGCAGTGAATATAACTTCAATAGATAGTATGCCAGGAGACCCAAACCTCAAGGCTTCTATATGATACACAGATATGGGTCTCAATATTATTCATGTCAAAACATTCTTTTTTGTGTGTTCATATTTAATCATCTATTGGACTTATCATTCACAATGAATAAAAGGGATGTAGGAGGGTATTCCCTAGGATGTTAAAAAGTCAAGGATCTGGATCTGGGTGTTTGGATCAGCTGGTAATATTTCAAATATCTTTGCAATTCCATTTATTAACCTTCTTATTACCTAAATCAAATAATCTATTCATTGGAGTCTCAGCTGTGTATTGAGAATAATATTTCAGGAAAACTATCTATTCTCAAGTTTTGAGCATCCTGAGGGAGCAATCTTAAAAGACATCTCCCATTCATGCATGCAGCTTTTGAATTCCCACTCTTGTCCCTGTACAGAATAGCACAGCTGCTTCTGTAACTGCAGGAGACTTCCCTACTTAGAATGAGGTCTGTCACTGTCATTTTACAGCAGACTGGATCGAATGGTGGTTGTTAGTTTCTAAAATAATTAAATATTACTTGTTATTTTGTGTTTTTAATCTAGCGCTCCTTTACAAAACACAGTTGGGACCAAAGTATTTCATTCCTTGGGCTCTCTACATGTACAACCCGACAATATCTCAGTATCTTCCCATCTTAAGATAAGGCTCCATTAAATGGTCAAAAACATGCGGCTAAATTTGAATGTTGCAAACCTATTTCTTCTGAGCAGGATAACCATTGCCACCTTGAATTAGGCAATGGTAGTCACTTGTGAAAGTCCCTACGAGGTAAGACTTATGTGGAATATTCCCTCTGGAAGAATAGTAGAGGCACCCATGATTCATGAGATCCATGAAATTTGTAAGGCACAGGAGCCCTGGTAAGCTACTAACAAGGCACCCTTTCTTCTCAAGAGCTAGCAGGCAAACTGCTGGCACTTTTCAGTAAAGTGCCAGGTGCCCAGGGAAATCTACAGTAACACAGATTTTCTGAAGTTGTTCATGCCACTCATGCTTCTGTGAGTATTTCCCATAAATACATTGGCTTACCAAACTGGATTTAAATCCTTTCATTGGTGTGCAAAAGGCCTTTCTCAGATTAAGAGATGATTTTTTTCATGTCTCCATAGGAAGCATATCTCAACAAAACCAGGAGGAAGAACCAGAAGGAATGATTTAGAGCCATGGTTTGGTAACCAGAGCAAAATATAATTGCTTAGGATAAGAGATGAGGAGACAGGAAGTTGAAGGCAGTGTTGGAAGGAAAATCAGTATTTACTCAGAGCTAGGCCCACATAGAATGATGTGGTCAGAACACTCACAAAACAAGTCTGATCAAGATAGGTATGTCAGCGACAGGCCACTTAAACCTATGGACATTAAGATTTACAAATGAGTCAGTTGGAAAGTCCCATATTTGAGAGAAACACTTTGCTTTTTAGTCAGTAACCTTACGGTTAAAATAAAGTCTTTGTTCACCAAGAGTGCAGCTGAACACTTTATAGTTCCAAATGCCATCCTGTTTATTCTGAATTAGCTTGTTCTCACTTTAATGGATAAAAATACCCATTTTAGGTTTTTATATATGATTACGCATTGTAGTTAAAACCTCTTTTTGAGGGGGTTTTACAGTGTGATTTTATTTGTTTGCTAGTAAAATTTATTACCATAATACTTTTACCATCGTCATTTAATCTTCAGACTTCTCTTTTTAAAAAAAAGTCAATTCACCATTATGTTTAGCTACTCACTCTGAAGTTGGAGGCAGTTTTACAGTATATACATTCTTATTGGCTTTCTCTTGAATATTTTATTTTGAGGATAGTGAAGGCAGTTTTTACGGAAATAAATCATTTAGCTATATTAAGATTTGAAAGGGTTATAAATGGTTTCTTTTCAACCATTATTGTGAAAATAAGAAAAGGGGGAGAAACAGCCCACACTTTCATTTAAACATGTCACTTTTTCAAAGTGTGTTAGAAGAAAGCTGCTGCTCTGTTATTGAGACAAGACCGGATGTAAAAGTTATATCTGGGATATTTTCTCTTGATCTGTACTCTCTTAGTTATAATATAAATATATATTTCTCAAAATATATTTTAAGGCATATTTGAGAAAGTAAATATCCTTTGCATGTGCATGCCTAGGTAAATGCTCCTTTTACGTACATTTTTAATATAGATTTCTGTGACTTCATTTATTTGTTTTATGTGTTGCCTTTATTTTCTCAATTTCGGTTTTCAAATCTTGAACCGTTTCCTTCACCTGGTTAATTGTTTTTTCTTGGCTTTCTGTACTTTCCTTAAGGAATTTGTTCATTTCTTCCACTTTTTTGTTTGTTTGTTCCTCCATTTCTTTAAGGGATTTTCTCATATCTTCTTTGAGGGCCTCTATCATTTTTATGATGGTGATTTTTAAGTCGTACCCTTCTGCTTCCTCTGCTTTGTTGTTGTGTTCCATTCTAGTTGGTGTAGATTCCCTAGATTCTGGTGGTGTCATGTTTGTCTTTCTGTTGTTAGGTGTTCTCTTGTATTGCCTTCTTCCCATAGTTTCTTCCAGTAGGTGTTGGTGGTGTCTCTTCCCTCTCTCTATGGTCCTTCCCAGATGGGTTTATGTGGATCAAAGATTCAATGTCTGTAGCTCTGTGTGTTCCAAGCTCTCTAGGAGGTTTCTCTGCAGACAGGGATCCAGGGATGGGTTCAAGGATGAGGATACAGAAGAAGATGCCAACAGGTACTCACAGTGGTCCTCTGGCCAATAGCTCTGGCCAATAGCTCTGGCCAATGACCGGCAGAAGAGGACGAGGGCTGAGCTTGAACTTGAGAAGGTTTTGCAGGGTAGTGGGATCTCACTGGAAACTGGCACTCTCCAGCTGAGACCTTGTTCTTTGGCAGGGGCCCGGATTTGGGGGTCAAGGATCTTGCCTGCAGGAACTCCAAGTGGACCCGCAGAGATAGGCGGATCTCTGGGAGGGGCCTGGGACTCCAGCAGAGGACTGGAGGCAGGGTCAGAGACCAAGCAGGTGGAAATTACAGGTGGTCCCACATGGATAGTCAGGTCTCTTTTGTTCGGAGTTGCTCTGAGAGGTCTCCGAAGTAGGGTGGACTGTCGGCTCCACCCTCTGTCCCAGTGCTCAACCAGAGCAGCTGGACCGTAGGTGGGGTAGGGGACAGGGTGGGGGGGGTAGGCTGGAGGTTGGGATGGGTGGGGGTGTATCAGAGCTCCAAGGGTGCTCTCAATGGGGACCGAAGACAGGAGCAGCAGGATCAGGGGCCAATCCTGGGAGTTCAGGCGGGGGAGGGGGGAAAAGAGGTTGAAGGGGACAGGCAGCCCCAATTGGGCCCAGACTCACCTCTGGCCAATAGCCGGCAGAAGAGGACGAGGGCTGGGCTGGAACTTGAGAAGGTTTTGCAGGGTAGTGGGATCTCACTGGAAACTGGCGCTCTCCAGCTGAGACCTTGTTCTTTGGCAGGGGCCCGGATTTGGGGGTCAAGGATCTTGCCCGCAGGAACTCCGAGTCCATTTATTTGTTTTAAATGTTGAAAATAATTTCTGAATATTCCAGAAATAAAGTATGCTATCCTTTCCCATTTTCTTCCTACCACCTCATTCTAAGACCTATTGAGTTGCTGGTATTTTGGCATTTGTCTATACCTTCATTCACATATATATGTGTGTGTGTGTTTTTTTTTAATACTCAGCGCATGATGATGTGAACCCTATATGAATGCTGAACTTTTGTGTGTCAGTTGTTTCCTTTAAGAAAATTAATCATTGGAAATAGTATCCTACTAGAGATGTCAGTGGTCTGTAGTCTGGCATAAATGCATCCATCATTGTGGACTCTCTGGTCATTGATTTTGTGTGATACTGCAAATTAATTATTTTTCATATTTGAATATTTTATTTTGAAACAATTGCTGATACCACATATTTGGTCTTGAGGATATAATGAATAGTTGTTAATTAATATTCAGTCTCTGGGCAAAATGCACCCTTACATTATATTGTAATAATTTTTGAGTTCTTAATAGATGGTGGATTTTACTTTTCATGTTTTTACTATGCAGTACATCTTTTAAACTCATTTTCATGATTGACCTTAAGATATGGTTAATTGGAAGGTGCTATGAAAATAAAATTCAATTCTACATACTTGTGCACATTCATATATATATATATATATATATATATATATATATATATATATACATCATCACTCAAAATTCATATTCCTCTAAAAATATTTGTAAATGTTACTCTGAATACACATTTGGTAGATTCATTATTGAATCTTTATATAAAATTCATCTTCTATAATCTGTTCAGAATCTTTAGAATTCTTCAGCATGTCTTAATAATTGAGTTTGAGTAATGTTTTACATTTATAGGAGTTTTAAAAAGGCAGGTGCAATGTGACATATCAGAAGAAGCAAATTAAACTCTTGTAAAGCACAGCTGGAATGCTAAAAATGTGTATTTGTAATTTAAATATGTGACACCATCACACTGTAAAATCAGTTCATAATTAGAAAACATCTGTTTTTTCCAATATGATGCCTAATAGTATATTTAAATAATTTAGAATGCAATAAGGAAAAGAAAGTCAAGGAACAAGAAGTGATTCATGGACATTTCATTCCTTTTGTTTAATGCCTTGTGTGAAACCTGTCATTTGAAGCACAGAACATAAACATCACTGATAAAATACATATGTCAAACATATGTGCTGTTCTGACCTTATTGTGTCAGTCAAAATAAATAAATAAATAAAACCAGGTTGTGTAGGCTGTGGTGTTAACAAGGATTTATATGCTGCTATTTCTTCCTCACCTTACTTTTGTTTTTTTAATCAAAAGACATTGAAGCAAATATAAGTTGATTATTTTCACAGGAAATTTATTTGAATGTGTTGCAAATACAGAGAAGCTGTTGAGTTATATGAATTCTGGAAATATACTTGAACCAGGTAAAATATTGAGTTAAAATTTATCAGGATCAATTTTAGTTTGTTAATAAAGTTTAAATAAAACCACAATTTCTCAGATGAAGTTAACATGGTATATTAGCCTCACATCTGTCATCAGTGTTCACATAGGAAGGTATTTATATATGTGTGATGAAAACTCAAATGGGTATTTTTGTTCTAACTGAAGTGTGCATGCTGAATAGTCTCTTGGTTTATTGGCAGTAAATCATGTAAGAAAAAAAATTTAAAAACCCACACAGTACAAGTGTTTGTTTCAAATATGAACAAATCAAAAGTGATTGGAAGGTTCTGGTTTTGTCATTACTAGCCTATGTCTAGAAAGGATAATGGATCCCTAAATAAATAAATAAATAAATAAATAAATAAATAATAAAACAGGAGCAGAACAAAGCACTTGCATTAGCAATCACAAATACTGTCCAAGGGTTTCTTCCTAAGCTTAGTCACCAAGATGGGGTGAGCAAATTAGGCATAGCATACAGCCTGGCTGAGAGGCCCCAGGAAGCACTGCTAGGGTGGTAAGGGCTGGTGTAGGTTGAATGGCTGGCTCACCTTTCTATTTTAAATGAGGCATTTTCACTTTAATTCCTGGGTTGGGGAGGGGCTGAAACCTCAGTTTTTTTTTTTTTTTTTTTTTTTTTTTTTTTTTGCAGGGTTAGAGTACACAAAGTTAATCTGCTCCATTTATATTCATCTACTTTGAGTCCCCTTTTATCCACCTTTGCTGCTGCAGCCCACCACTCGCCATTCATCAGTTTATGCATTGTGCGCCAGGGCAAATAATGACAGAATATCTAGCTAAAGAAGGGGTACTTAATCAGCAATCAAGATTCAATTTGTTTTAATTTTAGCAGGTGTTTGTGAGGTACATTGATGGGAGAGATAATATGTGCTGCTTTCATTAGCTCTCTTGTTTTTGTGCGTGAACATTTAAGAGCCAGATGTTCGGAGGTGAGCTGATCAGAATATTAAGTCCCCAGAGGTTGGTTTCCATAGTGTTTTACATTCCTTTCTTTATCTCACTCAATTCACCCTGAGCTCTGAGGTGCAAGTGCTGGCAGGGACAGACTCCTTTTCCACATCCTGTTCAAGCAGGGCTTTAAATTAGTGGCTAATTCTTGGTATAAAATACTTTAGTTTAATAATCTGTCATTAATTCTTGGACTCTGGGTCAGTTTTGATTCACATCCAAAAGTCTTTCAGCTGATAATCTATTATAGAAGTTACTTGCATAGTAGCTGGTATTTCATCATGATACATCATGATATTTTCCTGAACCAAGGCATTGGAAACATGTAAATGTCCTAGGTGATGACCCCATCATCTTGCTAAATCAATATCCAAACTTGACTAGTGCTCTGTCATCAGCCAGTCAAAACTCAGTGGTGATGACAGCATCTCAAAGATACTAACACCAGGCCATCCAAAACTGGGAGCAGTGCTGAGTTTGGAAGTTATTCCCTCTCTCAAGGAAGCCTATGCCTTTGTTTGTGAATTCTGTTAAAAAGTAATATGATTACTGTTTCATAGATTTCCACAAACCATTAATAAGGTTTGGAAGAGATCTGATCAGTGGTTAGGTGTTGTTTTACAGTTTTAACAATATTGTACCTGAATTTTAATTTTATTTAATAGCTTTTTCTAGATATATGTTGATTAACTTATTAACTGTTTTTTTTTGCTTGCCAAATATTAGGTATATGATTTCCTTTTCTACTGAAAAACATACCTAACAATAAAGTGTTAATTGAATTGGCTATGTCAAGAAGATATTTTCTCCCACTATTAATTGATCTCTGTTTACTTTGATGTTTAAGGATTGTTCTGTTTTACAAGCATATTTTCTTAATTGTGTCACCTTGTACTGTAAGTGTGTCAGAGGGGAAACATTTGCAAGTGATTAGATATGGACCTATGTGTCATCAAATGTATGAGGTACATACCCTTATAGGATATAATTGTGATCTTTTAATATGCGGCCATTGACCCAGGCTTGTTATTATCTATTATAGTTTATAATAATGTATCTCTTTATGATTAAATGATGATGCCCGGCAGAACACTATGATTAGCATTTCAGTTATTTATAGATTATGTCAGAACAGTAATAAACATAAAATGCTGTTAATGTGTGGCTAATGAAATCTGGACATGAACAAGTTTATGAATTGATATAATTCATTTGAGTGTTCTAACTAAGCTGCTGGTTCTTGTCATAATTCAGAAGCTTAGCAGGGTTCACCGATTAGGTGGTAGACTAATTTGCTACAAAAGTCAATGGGATTTCATCGTCTTGGGCCATCATGCCCAGCATGGCTGATTGCATAAGGACTATACGAAGTAATTCTCATAAATATATTTATTAAGCTTAATATGTTTTGTACGGGTCGGATAGAATCTACTATTGTGCAGTATACACAGAACAAAAGATCACAATGTTAAAATGATAGTCAAAAAAGATACATATAGCAAAATATGAAAGGCTAGCGAATGATTTTACTGTTGGAGGAGGAAAACAAGGATGACTTGGGAACAAATGCTGGTGAGGCCTACCCCAAATGATGTTACTTTCTTCCTGCATCTGCTTGACCAAGGGTGATTAGTAGTCACCGGGGTCACATGTCATATGTTGCTTTGAACCAGCTTCATGTCTACAGCTGAATGCAAACATCCAGGGAGAGTACCAGCTTTTGTTTTTAGTTCTAATGATACAAATATGTTTATTGGAGGAGTATTGTGTTTTCCTAACTGTGAAACAATGATTTCTTCTCAGGAAATGGGAATCTGAGGATGTTCCCCTTCTCTCAGAGATCAGGCTTTGTGACTAGAGAGTGACTACTCATTCTCAGAAAACAAATCCTGAACTCTGATGAAGCAGTGGTTGAATTCTTTCCTTGTCACACTCATAGTGAACACCACAGGATGGCACCTTTTAATGTTTATCTGTTTGGGCTATCATAATGTAAAAAGAAACAGTGCTTTCACGTTTAGCTTCAGTTTGATACCTAGTTTCTCTGTTGCCTCAATCTAATCTTAAGATCAGAGCCTATTTTTTAGTGTTTCATCAAAATTGCATAATACTCAAAAACAGAACAAAGGAGAAGATGGCTTTTGTTGACATATTTGGGGTAATATTAATTAATAATAATCATAATTATTAGCATTATTAAAACCAAAAACATCCACCACAATAGCAGCTTTCTAACAATGATGCTCAATGCTTTCTGCTCATGAAGCAAGTTGCTTATCATATGAATGTTCCCCTGAGATATACAAGTGGAGTCTGGATGATCAGATAAGGACAGACATCCAGTATCTTCCAAAGTATCCTTCAGGTAATAGTGTACCTTGAGATAATCTGGTTTTAAAATGTTTTCAAATTGCTGCAAGTACCATTATATTCAATATTTTGGATACAATGAAAGTATCCAAATAATGATTTTTGTAATTTTCTTGAAATTTCTTTATTACTAAGATTTAAACACTTTTAATGCAAGGCAAAACTTTTTCTGGATAAATAGAGCTGGTTTTCCTACTTGCCTTGCAACTCTAGCATAATGGTAAGTTTTTTGTTTTTGTTTTTTTTTTTTTTTTTTTTAAGAAGTAAATAAGAAAAGAACTTGGAGAATGGAATATTTTCCTTTGTGCTATTTTGTTGTGACGTGTTTTGTTTCTCTACTACTTTTTATCCTGAAAGGGTGCATTTCTAAAAGTTTGCTAAGGTAGGAGAAAGAAGGCCTCTCCAAGTTCTATAAATAGAGCGTGGAACTCTGTGACTCGAAAGGTAAGAGGAAGGATGGGTCAAGCCTGAGAATGGGATCAGGGTATGAAATTGTGCTGAGGGCTTAGGTGGGAGGAGTTAGGTGAGAGCCAGGAGCTATTTTATTGGGTCTTCCTCCAAGGTCTTCCTCCTTCTTAAAATTAACTTGTGGTCAAGCTTAAGGCGCCTGACCTACATGTCTGCAATCCCAGCACTCACCAAGCAGAGGCTGGCCCATCTCTGAGTTTTAGGCCAATCTGGTCTATATAGCAAATTCTGTTCTTTTTTTTATTAATGTTCTCATCAGCTTCTTATATGGCACTGACCACACCCATTGGGGGATGGAGCCAGGGGCAAAAATGACCCGGGGAACTAAGTCTGGAGAGCAATCTCTTGTAAGACTTAAGGGGACAGGAGCACTTCCGGAGGAATTCTTGGAAGCAGGAACCTGTTGGTGTTCACCTGTCTATGTTGTGAGTTATTTCTCCCTGAGTAAACATCTGTTCGGCCTAATTGTTTATCCTGATCCTTATTAAACCGCGATAGGAGATTCTTATTTTAATGTCAAAAACAGAACAAATACCCTTGCTTCTGCCCCTGAAGCCCTCCTGTGCTATAACTGCATAGATATCACTACCACTTTACCATGTGCTCTGTGCTTACAAATATGTCTCCAACAGGGTCTGTGCCCTGTTCTGCTTTGTATGTGTTCTAGAGCAGTGGGGGACATGATGTGTCAGTGTAATAACTTATTTCGACTGTATAAAATCTACAAGCTAGTATTTAGAAAATATACAAACAAAAATAAAGAACAGACACTCTTATTGGGATCTGAGTCTTATTTTATGCCCATGAGCCTTCAACATTAAGTTCTACCTTCTTGCCAAGAAATCTAGATGGATGTATAAACCTACAAAAACATAGATTCACCTGTGTAGTTCTACTTCTGCTAATTCATAAAGCAAAATGTTCCCAGTTTATTTAAAGAAAAAAAAAGAGAGTGATAGCAACTAATTGAGAAATAAACAGGGAAGGATGTGCATATGTGTATGTGTCACACACACACAAACAGATATTTTCATATACTTTGTAAATATATTTAATGTTTCATATGTATGTATGTATTATATATGTATGTATGTATGTGTCATAGAATATTTATGAATATTCTATAGAATTCTATTCATAGAATATTTATGTTACCCTCAATTCCCAGGTTGAAGCTCAAATCCCAATATGATAGTATTTGATTGTGAGGCGTTTTAAAGGTGTATGGGTAATGTGGGTAAGGCCCTGATAAATGTGACTGGTGCCCTTATAGAAGGAGACCAGAATGCTATCTAGCTGTCTTTTTATCCTCTGATGAAACAGTAAGAAGATGGCTGTTTCAGCCTGAGGAAGAAAGTACTAAGATGTCTTGATTTCTTACTTTCAGCCCATAGAACTATGGGAATATCTGTTGGTCATTTGTCTTATACTCTCTTATGGCAGTCCAATCCAGCTAAGACTAAGACTACATGTATCTCTCTCTATATATATATCTTCCTCCTCCTCTCTGTATGATATTTATGTATAAAGTACCTTTTAGTTTGCTTAATGAAACTATATAAATTTTAATAATTTCTGGAGATTCTGTAGTGCCTCAAAAACAGTAACAGAGGTCTGTCGGCCATTAGGATTATGCCTAAAAACACAGGGGACAGAACAATCTGTGTGCATAGTAAATTTATTCCTACCTGACTCAGTTGGAAATGAGAGTTGTTCACATTATTGGAAAAGTTAATAAAATCTAGAGTCATAAAAATAAATTAAAATGTAATGATAGGTCCAGTGATTGAAAATTTATCTAGTGTTCCTTCATGAAGTTTGCAAATGATCTAATATCTGTGTTTTGTGATTATCTGTTTCTATTTCTTTAAAGTTGAATGACAATGAGGGACATATATGAGTAAACCTGGAAATTATAGAATAAAAGTAACCTCAATTTCTGAGTTCCCTGAGAGAATTGTCCAAATCACAGATATTGTGTGTGTGTGTGTGTGTGTGTGTGTGTGCTCGCGTGCATGTGTGCATGTATATGTGTGAGGGGATGGAGACAGATCTTTGCTGATTTGAGATGAGTAGGGTGGGCTTATTTGTTACTACAATATATATTAGCTCAATAATGCAGTCTTTCATTGTAGCTTTGCTCTTAAAAAGAACCAGAATTTCAGGTCACCTTCATTTTCATATTGAACATGTTTCTGTACAGTATTATTGCAATGCTATTGAATTCCAATAATGATGAGCGGGAATCCATTTATGCACCTACAAATCCTTGCTGTGCATGCATATGATGCAAGAAGAAATAACAATAGATAGGGCAAACCCCAGCCGCTAGCTCTGACTCTACTGCCCACTCTTTAGCTCCTGGCATTTATTAGAAGCATACCAGGTTCTGGCTACCATCTGATATCTTTATTTGAAGCATGCAAGTTATTCCTAGCTAACAGCCTCATGAGGTAGGTAGTGTGTTTTTCTTCATTCTATTGATCAGGAAAACCAAGACCAAAATGGTAACCTACCAAAGGTCACATGGCAGATGAGTCTCAAAAAGGTGGAATGGAGCCCATAGAGCTGTTCCCAGGGTCTCTGTGCTTATCTCTGATTTATGTTACATAATCCAATTGCCCAAATGAAGCTCAAACTTGTGGACATGTAAAAACATAAGCATGGCACTTATGTATAGAACTTAAAAAGAATCTTGTTTCATTTCTTAGTGCACTGTTCCCAATATTTTTCTTTGGTGTCTGGATTAGTAAAGATTTTTACTACAAAGCTATAATCAAGTTCAGGTAACAGTTGTTCTTCTTCCTTGTTCCAAAATTTTAGTGATTCCCTTGAATCCAAAGGCAGCAAACATTGACAGCTATACCCTACCCCAAAGAAGACACCCCAAGACTAAGAAGCCTAGCAGTCTTCTGAACCACTTGCAGCGGGGTATCCTTCATACTGCTTTCAGGCTCTGCTAATCTATCTTTGATTTCTCTTCAGATCACACCACTTTATAAAACCAAAAAAAAAAAAAAAAATATAATAAAAAATAAAAGTGTCTCAAAGACATTGCTTTGGCAACTAGGCAGATTTTCCAACTGTCTCTACCACACATTGCTCACTCCTCCTACATTTCCTTTTCCCAACCTAAACCAATCAATAGAAATTTGTTTCTGCTAAACTGAATCTCTCCCAGCCCCATATCTCTCAACTATGATCTAAGAATAACCACACTGACTTAGCACAACTTGTCTCATATCAGATTCTCAATAAATAGTAGCTTTCTTCACCTTTGAGTTTCTATCCATCTATAGAGTTGCCATGTTTCAAAGCCTGGCTTCAACTCCATCTGTTCCTTGGAACTTTGTCTTAGGAATACAAGCCACATTCTTTTATGTATTCTCGTTGTTTCTTCACTCATTTTCCCATACTCTACAAATCATCCTTCATTATAACTGACAAACAAGCTTACATCCATAATGAAATCTTGTTTAGTCATTCTTTTGTTGAGCTTGACATCCGCAGTGGTGTGCCCATTGACTATAAAAAGACCTTTCTCTGTTTTCCATTTGCCCACAAAGAGACAGCCAAAATGTACTTCTTTAAATTGATTACCAACTTTTGCTTTGCTACAAACTAGTATAAGAAAAGGTTGGCAAACCAATTCAACAATTGCTTAACTATTTTCTATCAGGTATTGTATGTGGAGACATTGGGAATCTCAGATTAGGAAAACACTGTCATTCAGAAATGACAGTAGCATAGCTGGCTGTTCAATGTAAGAAATAAAAACACAGGATCTTCAGAAGATGGGAATGCTGCACTACTTCTGGCTTGGAAAATTAGAAAGCCTGAATACCATGGCTTCTGTTACAGTAGACACTGTCTGCTGAATTTTGCCTATTTCTATTTCAACCATTTCCTCATAAAACACAAGTAAAAAACTACCAAACTCATCTGGAAAGGGATAGTTTTGTGTCATCTATGTATATGCTTTAGCATACTGTTCCCTTCCACAATGCCATTTGTACTCCAGGTATTCATTCTGAGGGTCTCAAATAACAGGACCTATCCTTTATAAAATATCTTTCTTTCAAAATTAATTCTGATGATTGATGTCCTTCTGTATTCTGTGAATTTGTCTTATTGGTTGATGAATAAAACTGGTTGGCCTATGGTTCAGGCTTCTTACTGGCTAGCTCTCTCTTAATTATTAGCCCATTTCTATTAATCTGTGTATCTACACATGGTTTTGGTTTACCAGTGAAGCCTGGGCCCCTTTTTTCCCCGGCAGCTACATGGCGTCTTTCTGGTAACTCACTCTCTGTGTTCCTCTTCCCAGCATTCTCCTAGTCTGATAGCCCTGCCTATACTTCTTGTCTGGCTATATCTTGCCTGTTCATTACCTGAAGTAGCTTTATTCATCAACAAATAAGAGGAATATATATTCACAGGATTGAGGAAAGTATCCCCCATCAAATGATGTCAATATATTTGCATAAAAAGTTGGATATAGATGTATTTTGGTTGTTCAAAGCTAACAGATGTAAAGTGTGGAGAGTGGGTGTCTAGCTTTCTCTTTCTGCATAGCTCTAACATGACTCTGTGAATGTTTGCTCTCTTATCTCCCCATACTCTTTTACCAAAAACATAAATCTTTTTCCCATCTTAACAAAAAAATGCTTGCTGTAATTGTTCACTAACAATTGCAGCCATATTTTACTGACCTTTGCCCCTTTTTAAAAAAATCACTAAAAAATGCAGATATTAAATTAGATTTTATCATCTTCTTCCTGAAAATATGGTTTTCTTTCCTTTGAAAATAAACTACACTTTCTCAATTTTTCATTCAATTAAAAGAGGAAAAGTTTTGAAAATAGTTGTAATTAAACTTATTGACTTCAATAAAATAATCTACCATGAGTCACTCTTTTAAAGTTGGTGTCTATAATAAAACTTTGCTTTTATATAGCCCTTCATGTCATCCAGATCTTTTAATAGTCTTACTGAGGGAACCAAAATAATCAGAGATGCTTTGTGAGTCTAATTATCATAATTGTTCTGAATAGTTTGAAAATATCTAGAGTTTAAACTTTGCTGTACCTATCTTACTATTTCATCTCTTTTGGGTCAGACACAAGCCCATACATCACCCTATTCACTCAGTTCCTTAGAAACTTTTCCCATGTTTATCTCTTTCTCTACTCATCATCTTCCTCACACTGTATAGTTTAGGATTATGATAGTAAGCCAAGTTTGGAAAGACATAGGAGGCTTTTGCTAGGAGAGAGCCACTTCAGTTTGTTTCTAGGAAGTAGAAGCAGAAATCAGAAAATTTATGAAGATCAAAGTTTTCCCTGACATTATTAATATATGATCATTGTGGAGGATGAAGGGTAAAGATGTCAGACATAGGCTATTGTCTGAGCTTTTCTCTACAGAAATCTATCATTGTGCCAAACCAAGATTTTTGATACTACCCACAGTATAACCCCCTTACAACAAATTTTGAAGAATAACCTCTCAAAGACTGAACCTACTGAGAAACAAATAACAAAGAACTAAGAAACATAAAGACAACCAGCATGAATACTCTTCTTAGGCATTTTCTCAGGATGTACCATGGTAAAAAATGGTATTTTAGGAGTGTTTTCTGTCGAAGCTGTAGATGATAATATCATTGAGAATTGGAGTGCAGAGGATGGCTGTTTCTTCAGTAACTGAGGGATGATTTGTTTCCTAGAGACTTTTTCCAAGCAGCAGCACCATGAATTGATTTTGTCCAGTGGGCAGGGGAGCATATATGTTTTGTTTGTATACCATACTCTTCAGTTCTTTTCCTCAAAGTCTTTTTCTCTGTTGTATCTTGGAGGTCTGTGGCTGAGAAGACAGATACAGAGCAACTTGGGTGTATGAGTCACTCGGGATCTATGAAGACATTTTCAGAACTCTAGTATTCTGTGCATAAAGTGAACAATTGTCTTAAACCAATCCTTCTACTCATTCTTAGAGACTGGCCTAAGTCCTCATAGAGGCCAAGGAAATCTATATGTGAGCTGAGATAGCCTTTTGAATATCCTAATATCCTAGATATGCTGAAAATTGAAAAACATTAAAATAACATTTCTTTCAGTTGTTTTGAGATTCTATACCAAAATCACAGAGATTAACAAAGCAAACATGCCGAGGATTAAACCCAAGGATGGTGGTTTGGTCCATAAGATTGTGTCCACAGAGAGAAAACAGAAATGCTGGATAGTATCTACAGGATTTTCCATTGCAACTGTCTCTGGTCCAAGTTCTCTTCTGATGACACAGAAGGATCCAAGAAGACTGATCTCCTGCTACTTTTGAGCTTTGTTTATTGTGCCCTCTCGACAGAGAGACATTTCAGTCATTCCCAGTAGCAGTTTTCATATTGACACCTTGAGAAAATAGTCGGTAAGCTTCAGCCTGGGGCAAAACATTTTATCAGAAAGAGTGTCAGCAGTTGGCTGTCCTTTGCTCATGTTACTTAAATTTTGTTGTCTCTCAAGGGCTGCATAATTAAAGCATATGTGTGTCCTCTTAAATTAGCACTGTGGCTACTGTAGACATAGCAAGTTCTAGCAAGAGACCCTAATGACCCATAGATTTAATAATTATCATGAAGCCTGTGGGAATGTTTATCCAGAAAGGGTTTGAGAATAGTTATCTACTCTAACTGATTTTAACCACAATCATCAAGATCCCTCCCTCCTTTTCCTTCCCTCTCTCCCCTTCTTTCCTTTTCCCTGCATTCTTTCTCTGTCTTTCTTTCCCTAACTTTAGGGGCCAACATAGAATTTTAATCCAATAATCAAATATCTTGCTGTTGTATTGCTAACATTCTAAAGATCAAATGCCTCAAATTGTTTTGGCTGAAGTCTGGGGGTTAATTTTTATGTCTTAATTTAATGAGGGGCATGGTCTGCAACTCCAGAAGGTTGTAGAAAGGAAATGACACTTGCCAGAGGAAAAGGAATCTTCTGAATTGAGAAGGTAGAAGTGTTATATGGAAAAAGAACAGTAGACAGAAGGTGGTGCTAAGTATCTCAGGCAAACGTCCTCCAGTGATGCAGACTTGCCTTGAATATGCAAAGGATATTCTACTTCAAAAAAGCGCAACATTATTGCAACTCTCATTCTCTCTCTCTCTCTCTCTCTCTCTCTCTCTCTCTCTCTCTCTCTGTGTGTGTGTGTGTGTGTGTGTGTGAGTGTGTGTGTGAGCACACACACAAGTGCATATCTATGACATAGCAAGTATTTGAAAGTCAGAGGAAAAACTTGGGTGCTGATTTCTCACCTCTCATCCTTCCATCTTGCTTGAAACAAAGACTGTGTTGTTTGCTGCTGTACTTTAGAGGCACACCGGTCCCTGATTCCTGGTTCTTCTGCCTCTGACTTCCATCTTCCCATGGGATCACTGGGATTGCAGATGTTTGCTTTAGCACCAGGTTGTACCTGATTCTGGAGAGGTAAACTTAGGCCTTCGTGATGCTATGTCAGACACTGTAGTCAAAGAGCTATCTTTCCAGTCCATAATCATTTTTTCATGAAGAAAATAAAACAATATATTGTAGACCAGAAAATTCCCTCTAATCTAACAGACAGTCCAGGTGGCACTCTGCGTTTCCTGTCTCAGAGCTCTTTTAGCTCTTTTAACTTCTCTCTTCAGAGCTTCCTCTTCTCATCAAGTCTGGGTCTGTGGGTTAGGGAAACTTTGATGAACAGGAACTGAAAGCTGTCAATGTCAAGCTACCTGCCATTTGTGAACTGGGTTAGAGAGAATAAGTCTAACCTTCAGAGCTCCATTTTGAGGTTTATTTCCACTTGATTCCTAAGGTTCATGAGAAGGAATGAGTGCTCCATACCTACAGTGATGACCATCTCCAAACTTTCTAACTTGCTTTGATCTCTCCCTAGTCCTTCACTTAGGCTTCTGGTGCCATTCATAGATTCCCACTTCATTTCAGACTGATTTATTTATTTACTTACTTATTTTATTATTGCTTTGGGGCAATACAAATATGATACACCATTTCAAACAAAAAGTGTATTTCAAAGTTGACTCCTACTTTTTCAAATGTCTTGGAATATGCTAAGTTGAAATATATTGACAAAGACACAGAGATCCAAATAAGATGGAAATTTAAATTATGTATATCCTTACTCTTCCTCTCTTATCAAGTTTTTATTATGAGGCAAGCTAGATATTTACTAGTGCTTTTTGGGTCATTATCAGAACACCTAATTGGTTAACACATAACATAATTCATTTCAGCATTACGGAGGAAAATGCTAAATGTAATGTGTTATTTTTCTTCCCTTTCCTCACCCCCACAACTATTGAGAACCATTTAACCTATAAGTTATTAAGGATTTTTTTTTCTGTAGAGATGACAATGGTTGATGATTTCTATGTCCTTAGGGCAAGGGTAAATCTTGGTGTGCAGCCTGAGCCAAACAGATAAATATAATTATTATTTCTGTATATTTGATGATGAAAGGGTTTCCGGCTCCATGAACTGATCTTTCTGTCGCCAACTGCGTTCTGCTGAAATTTTGATTAAAGGCTTATAGAAGTAGTTTATCAGGATTTGTTTGGTTTCAGGAAGTAAAATATGTGAGCTCAATATGAATGACAGACCACATCCATCCCAAGCATGTGTCTACTCAGTCTGGGAAACTCAGAATCCTTGCTGTGGATAATGCAGGAGGGAGATATTTCCCATCCAGATTTGCATGAGCTCAATAGCCCCTGATTCCAGACATATTATGCTCTGTGGCTGCTTCCTTGCCTCCATCTTCCTCCTGCAAGTGCAAAGCTGCTGTGATACAGACATCATTGAGAAATAATTTGAGCCCTTCAAATACCCCTGTCTGGAAAATGTTTATACAATCTGTAACAGAGAAGTCCAAAGTGCTGCTGAAGAAAGCCAAAATATTTTGCTGACTTTTTGAAGGGATCATTTTTAGGCAAGGAAAAAAATACTTTTCTTGATAAAAGGGAAAAAATAAAGTGAAAAAAATTGGTTTTGATTTTTAAACTATGTTATGAGAGTACACAAACATTTAAAGAAATTCCTTTTTCAAATACTACAATAGATGAGGAGGAGACAGGCTTATGTATTTGCCCTTCCATTCCATCAATAATAAGAAACTAAAATTAGGGACACTATAATGTGTCTCTGTGTCTGAGAAAAGAGAGATAGGAGGGCAAGTTAGGAGGAAGGTGAGAGATGGGATGAGGCAATGCAGGGAAGGAAGGAACAAAGAGATACACCCTTATAACATAAAAATGCACAAACAAGTATGTATACACTTCCTTTCAAATATATTTAGTGATTTTGCATAGATTATGTATTTCCTACTCTCTAAATTAAAACCATTAATAAATACAAATAAGCTTTTGATAAGTCTCAGCCTTCTAAGCCTGTGTATCAAGTTAAAGGTATTTGACAGACTCAAGCCTTTGCACATTGACAACTTATTTCATTTATTTCTCATACACCTGTGCCTTGATCCTCCTGTATGCACTGCAGACTCTGTATACACAGTGATGGCAAAAATGGAACAGCCACCAGAGAGTAACAGGCCATTGTTTGTGGTGCAAAACAGAAAGAAGCAAGAAACTTCAGACATTTTCAAAGTAGGTTGGAGATGGAAACTTTCTTTGCTCAGAGCCTTTAAATAACACAGACAACATGCAGAACATTTAGTGCTTAGGCCAGCAGTATCCTTTTGGCCAATGGAACTTGGAGGTACAAATAGCAATAATACAAAAACAAGCCCCAGCATGTGGACTATAAGGAAAATGTTTGCCTTTTATATTTTATTACTTCTGTATGTTTGCAGGATACCTTTATATTTTGAAGTAGTAGCTTGTTTACCCCCTTATTTTCTTAAAACATCTTTAGTCCCTTCTGTGTGGAATAAGTGTACAAGGAAGCACATATTAGGGTCTGCAGTGATTTTGAACATATGTATTGTTTGTAAAATAGTGTAATAATTTGAGCCCCTTGTGGACATCTGTAGTTGGACACTTTTTAAAAGTGAACTTTTTATCTGATGGGCCATAATAACATGTACAGTATATCCTTCTCAGATGCTGAGCTATTGGGCCTCCCCTATAGTTATAGTTTATTGTGCAAATAATAGTCTGGGTGTACATAAGCCAAAGTTATGGATGTTCCAGTATACATGTCAGCTGCCTGCAAATCTTCCAATAGTCTTACTGAAAGCAATTACCAGTATGTAAGGGCTGATGGGGTGTCAGGATCCCCTTTGGATAATTTCACTCTCATGCCTGCCGCCATAGCCAAGGCTTTCTGTTCTGCCCTCTCTTTGGACAGTGACAGCAGTTCTGAGTGGTCCATATGGCAGTTCACCTGCTCAGTGAGAACACTAGTGTGTCACTGTGCCACCAGTGTCCTCTGACACTAGGCAGCTTTCTTATGCCAGACTTCCCATGACTGGTACAAAGCCAGCTGCAAGTTTGAGAAAAAGAACAAGTGGTTGTTCAACATTAGCCATGTTCATTTTGCCCACATTTTGGGCCTAGATAAAACAGATCATTTGGAAAAATCAGTGGGAGAAGAGGGCTGGGAAGAAGATGAGGTTTTGTTGTCAAGGGCTGAGGTTTGAAGTTGGATTTGGAAACTGAAGAAATCTGCCTTGCAACCATAGGTACAAAACTAGGTGATGGTTCAGTTTTCAGCAAATAATCAGTCTTCCATGTGTTGTGTTTTCTTGTTACATTTATTTGTTTGTTGTTTATATATGTGTATGGTCATGCCATGACAAATGTGTAATTTGTGGGAGTTAGTTTTCTCTCCCATGTGGGTTCTGTGGATTGAGCTCAGGTCAGCAGGCTTGGGGAAAAGCACTCAGCAGACCCCACAATTGGGTATCTCCTCAAATAAGAGTTAGTCCTCCCTCAGAAGAGAGTTTATTTTGAAAGCCTCTTGTGGTTGTTAATTTATTTGAGCTTTTCAGTTAGAGGCCTAAAGACATGCCCCTTGTATTACCTGTTTGTTCTCACTTGAGAGACTACCACCCAAATGTTCTTACGTTAGTTAGAAGTTAGCTGTGTACTAGTATACCTCTTTGTGCAGAGCACTGCCCCTTCTATTGTTGAATGTGACATACTATACTACTTCTGTCCTCCCTCCGTCCCTCCTTCCCACCTTCCCTCCCTCCTTCCTTTCTTATACTTTTTTTTTTTTATATATAATTGTCTTACATCGTTACAAATTGGAGACTAGGAAAATGGCTTAAAACCCCTGGCCACCCAGGCAGGATAACCAGAAGTTGGGTCCACAGTAACTCGCTGAGTGGGTGTGGAGGCCTGCCTGTAACCCCAGTCTCAAATGGCAAAGATGGGGATATATAGTACAAGCTGGCTGAAAATACTAGCCATATCAATGAATGCCAACCTTGACTGACTATGAATAAGGTGAAAAAAATAAACAAGATTGATTCCTAATACCAAGCTCTGAACTCTCTATACATGTGCAAATAAGTATGTATCCTAACATGAATTCCCACAAACAGGTGTACATGTGCACACACAACACATATACACATGGAAATGGGGGAAATGAGAAATTATCACAAGTTTATTAGCTTTAAACAATATTCATGCATTAAGTCATATTCCGTAGGCCAGAAACTGACTCACATGGATTATCTACTCAAGAGATTCACTGGGGTAAACCAAGTAAACTGATAAGTTGGATGATGTTCTTGTTTAGGGAGATGAAAAATAACCTTCTCTGAAAAAGTTCAATTATTTGCAGTTGCAGGGCTAGGATCCGTTTTCTTGATGGTTTTCTGGTGCTGCTACAGCTTCCAGAAACACTGGGTCACTTGTCCTGTGGCCTCTTTACTTCATGCCAACAACAGAGAACTCTTCATACATCCCTTACCTTGTACTTAAATTTCCTGTTGCCAATCCTATTGGACAAGAGCTTAGGCTTTTATATTTGTTTGTTATTGAGGGAAGGCTGGATATTTAACTCAGGCCTTGAACAAGGTAGACAAGTGTGTTACCACCAAACTAGTCCTTGGGTTTGCAAGACACAACCTCATTTTGTAGCTCAGGCTGGTGGAGTTCTCCCTGCTTTTATCTTCTGATTAGAGGTATGTATCACCATACACAATTCAAAATACCCTCCTTTTAACAATTTCTTGTATAGAGTCAGGCCCATCCAGTTAATTTCCCTGTCTAAATGTCAACTACTTCATAAGCTTAATTCTACATGTACTTTTTTTCACAGCAGGGCTTAGATTCATGACAGAACAACTTGGAGAAGGCATATGTATACTAGAGGTCAGAAATCACAGCTCCATCTTGCAATTTTGCCTATCATGCCTGCCACAGAAAAGTTTAAATTTCTTCAAGAAAGATAAAACAAATATACAAAGATAGAGGACTGCAGGTACAGTTATAATAGTTCATGACTTGAAAATGGTAAAGAACCTCAAAAGACAGCTGAAACACTTTTGTGGGAAAGTCTACAGAAGTCACACCAAAAGTCACTGAATGGTGGCAGGACTGTTGTTCCTAGGGACAAGAAATTGATGTTCCCTGCAGAGGTAACAGCACAAATAATGCCACAGAGAGGGGTTAGTATGACAGTCCTGGGGGTGGAGTAATTGACATTGCTGGACATTTTGAGCAGAGGAGAAGTAGTAATAGGAAAAGGAACTTTTGTTGGAAAAGAACTTTAACCATAGGCATATCAGTTTGCCTTTAAGTTGGCAGAGATCACCTCCTATGGACAGTTATTGAATACAGAAGAGATGGAATGGAACAATATAACAGAATATGAAACAGTTTGGAGTTGCATAGAGATTGTTAGTCAGCTTTTTGTTGATGTGACAAAATAATAGAAAAGTTTAATAAAGGAAGGAAGGTTTATTTTGGCCCATGACTCAAATTTCTAGTTACTTAACTCCATCATGGTATACATAAAGCACTGCTGAACATCATGGTGGGGATTGTGTGGTAGAGTTCATCTCATGGGGGCTGAGAAGCAAAGAGAGAGACAGAGAGACAGAGACAGGCAGACATCTACTTCCTCCATTTAGGTCCACCTGTCAATGGCACTACTAGCATAAATAATTTACTTCCCAAATAGGAAGAGTTAGAGTTAGAACTAGAACTAGAACTAGTACAGATACAAGGGGCAAACACACCTCCTAAAATCTGGAAGCATTCTTTTTTTTTTTTTTTCCAGAAAACATTCAGACAAGTTTCCTAGACATTTAAGTAGCATGACTGGGAGAAGGGCTAAAGTCTGGAAACCCATAATTTCAAAGAATCACAGTAGCTATATTGGAAGGGCATGGTCAGTGCAACAGGTGTGGGTGGGGTAGATATCTCACTCACCAGAGTGAATCTGAAGTACAGGATCAACTATAAGCAGAATTACAAGAAATGAGTGGAATCTTCCTCTTGAAGGAAAGTGAGATCTTTTGTAAGTCATTATTAAGTCCATAGTGACATTATCCATCATCAGGTAGCTATTTCTCTATAGCAATCTTATCTTCTTACACATTAGTTTAGAACCTAGGGTACTAAACTTTCTTTCTACGTCTTTCATTGCCTAGAGCTTGTCTAGGGGAACTTGGACAGACAGGGTGAGATTGCCATTTAGGACTCTGACAAATAGCTTATCTATACCATGGAATAGAGTAAAACAATAGAGCACAACATCAAGTCATGTAGGTCAGAATCCCAAGTAGAGGAGATGCCTGAATGAATCTGAAGTACAAGCTCAACTACCTATAGGGGCAACTGGCATGTGGAGCAGGTTTGCAGAAGGGAGAGTATGCTTCCAGAAATGGCCAAATGCAAAAAATATGGACAACTTAGGTATGGCCAAATGGCTAGATTAATTTTAGACAGTGTGCATTAACAAAAGAAAACATTACTCTTATTGGTGTGCATTCAAAGTGTACTGGTAAGTTGCAGAAAGTCCACAGTAGCAATCCCCTTTTACATATTCTCCAGAATCTTTATTGCCCTAGTCTGTCTTCCAACTTTTAAAAGTTGCTGCTACTGCTTATTTTTTAATAGCTTCCATTTTTATGCTTGAAATTGCCCCTAGTACTATTTTCCAAAACCACTTCTTTGTATACAAATTCTGAAAACTTATCTCTTCTAGGTTGAACATTGGCAGAATTACAGATCTTTCTTACACTTGTATTTTTAATCTAATAATGAAAAAATCCCTCATCCCATGCAACCTGAACACACACACACACACACACACACACATTTATATATATATATATATCCGTGATTAAACCTATCATTCAATAGATATGTAGATAGATAGATACATAGATAGATAGATAAATATCTTGAATGTTCAACATTTCCCTAAGGTCAAGATGTGGCAATGTGTGGAGGAGGGATATATTTGCATCTATGTGTATATACATTTGTGAACTAATAGATGGGATAAAGCTAAAGGAAACAGCATTTTCAAAGCAAGCATGTTTACAGGAATTGTGTGGGAAGCCCTGTAGTTAGAGCATAAAGTGTGTTGAATAGGAGCTAAGTCCTGAGATATTTGAAGTGTTTTCAAAAGGCAGAGGGATGTCTGCAGGTTTTCAAGCGGGGAAGTAAAATGACTTTGATCTCAGTGAAGACAGGATCTGACTCATTAGCAATGTCTCATAGTCTCTGATGCTGCAAGACCTAGGCAGTAAAATTACTTGCTGAATTAAACTATGCTTACTTTACATGACATGAAAGTAATACAGGGTCAAAATTGTACATAGAGCTAGATCCAAGACAGCTATCTGTATAAGTTTAGATATTGTTTGAAATTGGATTATGATGATTTTTGTAATCATATTTCAGATTGTTTTAAGATATCTTAAAAGAATATAACTTATGTTCAGCATTACAGAAAGTCTATAGGTCTGTTGCTGTAGCAGCCACTGGAGTACTAGCAGAGAGAAGAGAATAAAATGTGCGGGGGGGAGCATTTGGAAAAACTGGATATGAATGAAGAAAAGTGCTTCTTGTGTTTTAGACTCAGCCAGTTGGGATCCCTCCTGGTTGTTAAGGGCAAGGGTGGGCTCTCTAATAGACATGTGGTGAACTAGGTTTCTCATGTATGAACACAAAGTTTCAAATAAGGGCCTTATCCTTATCAATCGATGACTGACCCCACTCTGATCTCATTCTTTCAAGCCAGTCCCTTGTAGGTGACCTCAGTGCAGAGCTGCTGTGCTAGGTCTTCCAAGCATAGAGAATATCACTACCACCTTCCTGGCAATGAGCTGGAAAACAAGCCATCCTATTGGAAGGTACTGGCTGAAGGTGACTGAGATATATTCCGGGACAGACTGTCAAGTTGCTTTTGTTTCTCTGTATTTTCCCCATTTCTGTTATTCTTGTTTAGTGCAGTCTTGTTTTCTATTTTGACTGAGCTGGACTTGAGGAACCCAAGAAAAAAATTTGTTTCCATGCTTGGGTTAAAACATGAGCCAGAAGTCACTCTTTGCATCCCTACCAACAGTTTTTAGCACATACTCCTGGGAGAAAGAGCTATCCCAGAGCGTGGGTGAGAGGTTGTAACATTCAGACATCACTCACTTGTGATTCCCTTCCTTATGTTACTGTCAGAGATTCCCAGTTGAACTTTTCAAGGACATCTGTGGAGAAGTTAGTGTATGTTGCTATCTGAGTGTAAAACTGCAGTTTTAAGTACAGTTTTCTATTTCTTTTTGCTAAGCTGGAGAAGTGGTCATGCTCAGAGGGCAGATTTTATGGGGAACAGCCTCACTTTACACATGGTTGGGAGGGGATGTCTGGACCCAGGTGCAGTTGTTCAAGGATGCGGGCAGGGTTAAAAAGAACTGGTTTAATATGACAGACAGATCAAGAGCCAGAACTAAGGACACCATAGCCAAATGGAGAATGAGTATACCAGCTATCTGCTTCATGACATTGCCATGGGAACAAAATCATCACCACAAGCCTGTTCATTGATTCTAGAAGAAGGCATTTATGTTCAGAGCAGGGTAATAAACACAAAGGTACCATAATACATGTTACTATTCTGAAAAATAAGAGCTGATAGCTCTTTATATTCCGCTCTCACTCTCATGTTCCTGCCATGTATTATTACTTTTCCTGGTCTTAGAAGCACTGTTGATTATGGTATTGTCAAACCTAAAGCAAGGATTTATTTGGGGAATGCATTGTACCTTAATAAAGAGCTTTTTAGTTTCCCCGGAGAGTTGTATTTAGGTTATAATGGTGAAAGCTCAAAAATAGTAAGATATCAAATGTAACTAATATCAGGTTCAGTCTTTCAAAAAATATCTTATTCTTTAAAATCTGGCAACTTTTAGGTTCATTGAAGAGGAATGAGAAAGCTATTCACATTTGGAATTGGAGGAAGGAAATAATTTCCTTTTCAATACCACAAAATCCCTGAATATTACTAATACTATAAAGCTTTTTTCTCCATTCAATTTATCTGGAGAAATCCCAATTTGCATATGTTTGCATCTATTTGCATGTTCAATTCAAGTGACTCCCAATTCTAAGTATATAAGATGAAATAAATTATCTCTTTGTTTTAACCCAATGAGATTATTATCTGACATTAGGCACCAGGCTGGGAATTGTTAGCAGCCTCTGAACCTGGAGAAGATATTAAGAGGTATGGAGGTGGGCAGTTAGCTTACCATCTTATCCTTATAGACAAGTTACAGACAGCTGGGGAGTGTCAAGTAAGACAGCTTTATCCTAACCATGAATTTCTGGAGCACCCCAAAATTTAACAGTGGGCATTTCTAAGGGAAGACTGGAGAGCCTGCCATCTTCTATGTCTCTGCATGCTAAAAAGGTTGAATGCTACTGTTCACAAGCGTTGTATGTTTGCTAGATATATATTGGAAAAGATAAATCTTCCTAAAACCCTGTCCCTTCTAATATGTACTGTGGTTTCCGTAGTATAACCATACAACAGGAAGGAAAATGAACAAAGGGAATTTGTCTGTTTTGTTTCTTTTTAATTTTTCTTTTTCTGTTGTTTTTAGATGGGATTTCTGTATATAACAGCTCTGGCTATCCTGGATCTCACTTTGTAAACCAGGCTGGCCTTGAACTCACAAGATTCACCTATCTTTGCTTCCTGAGTGCTGGGATTAAAGACATGTTGTCACCATCACCTGTCAGGGCATCTGAGGTTTAAGTGTAGACTATGTTGATCTTGATACTTAGAACAAGCTTATAAATTTTCTTCTTAATTACTTTGAGTAACACTGACTGGAAGTAAAAATAAATGATATATTGGAAGTACTAGGTTAAGTAAAATAAATTCTTTAAGTGATTTTTTTTCTACTGCTTAGTGTTTTTAAATGTGACCACTGGGAAATTTGACAGTGCCTCAGTGGTCACATCTGTGACTCATAGAACATCTATGGTGTGGAGGTCTGGCTATTACCAAGGACTAATGTCCTGTGGGCTGGTGGTGCATAAGAGCCGGCTCACCACAGCATGGCCTGGTACTATTTTCAATGTTAATAGCAAATGCTTCAATGCACTTTTGAGAGGACCTTGCTTTTCCAACTTGTTTCCCTAAGAGAAAACCTCCATGTCAGCCTCAGGTTGTGTAAATGGATTTTAGTTGAAACACAATTTCTCCTGACAACTGGTAAAAACTAATTAGCTTTTGTCATTTATTCACCTGAAATTTTGTATCACAGAAACATTAATGCTGCATTTAACCTACTTCTAGTTGGCAACTATCTGCTGCTGTGCCAGGGTATGCCCTTTTCTTAAATGTATGTCTAAATAATACAACATAAAAGATATTGGGAGATGTGAGGAAGAAAAAGTTTTTGCATTTCTTTTTTTTTTTTTTTTTTAAATACAAGGCTGATTTTATTATATTAGCAGAGAAATAAGTTAGATTGCTCTGGCAGGCTCAATACATCACACATGAAGTCATCTTTTTTTTCTAAATTAAATTTTTATTTAAATAAAAGTGTTATGTTTGTATTTGAGCTGACAGCTAAATCTGATAATTAGAGTGCATGAAGTTGGCTTTGATTGGCATTGTAATTGGATTGTCATTGGGCTGAGAACCTATTATCTTTGGATCATGCCCCATGAAATCTGTTGAAGAAACTTTGCTGCCAGTCATTAGAGCCACCATCTTGGCTTACAAATTAGGTTTGAAAGGCTTCTTACCACTGGGAATGTAATTTAAACCACTGCAATTGCACTCCCATTAATTAAAATTATATTAAAATTATGGTTCATTTTCTAAATATTTTTTTATATTTTATTAGACATACTTATTACTAAATGCTTAACAAATTACATAGCAGTGCTTAGTGAAATTGTGTTTTATAGATAATCCATCTCTCCAGCACATGCTACTCAACACCAGTCAAATTAGTCAGTATTGTTCATCGAAGGGTAGACTATTTATGTTTTTCATTACACGGGACCAGTGATGTCCACTGTGAATTCAGATGGATCCTGCAAGTTAGGAAGTATGCAGTCTGGCATGAATGAAATATCTGCTGTTATGGTCACTGTTCTTCTTGCCTTAGTTTTTCTCAGTTCTAAAACAATAGAGGCCTGTAAAAGATTGGTGACTTTTCCCCCTCCCTGTCTTTCTCTTTTGGATGGAAGTTTAAGGGGAAAAAAGCCACACACATGCCAAAATGCATACTGCTCTTTATTCCTATTATTGTCTGCTAAAAGCAGATCAGAGCTGATTAAGACAGGAAGGGAGGCTGCTTGCAGGGACTGAGAATAAGAATGAGGCCCGACTTGGGCTGAGCTGGTCTCTGTGTGCTGGAGAAGAGAGCAGAGGCGCCCTTCCTTCCACTGGTCGTTCAGTGAGACCCCAGCACCACAGAGAGTCAGGCAACTGTCCTAGCTCCTGTACAGACAACAGTGCTTCTGGCTATGTTTCCTGAGACAAGTGAGGCCCAGGCAGGGGCCCTCCTGGTGATGTCTCTTTTTTCCACTTTTTCTTCGTTTTGTTTTTGTTTTTTGCCCCTTTCTCTTCTTGTGATGTGTGTGATTATTTGCTTGTCTCGGTTTCTTGTCTGCCGAAAATCTTAGTGTGAGAGTGTGGAGACTTGATGAAAATATTCTCAATGGAATTTAAAAATAAAACCATTTTTCAAACAATTACTTATACTGAGATTATATTTAATATCTAAGGCATATCTTTCCCTCCTGAAGACTTGTTCCCTGCTCCGTTTGTATTGTTCTTGTTTTACTGCTTCCCCTGTTTCTGGTATCTATGTTTTGTTCAGCATTTGACATGTAATAGATGCTTGCTACTGGCTGAATTGGGTTGCATTAGAAGTCTGCCATCTGAAGAGTCCAGAAATAGGTAGTGTCAGGTCCCAGGTAGGAGCCCAGTCAGCAATGATGGAGCTGTGAAGAGCAGGGAATGGAATGCCTCTGTGATTTGATTTCCTACCCCATCACTCAGTTTATGGTGAATACCCGCTTCTGTACTTCCTTTCCTTAGTAGATGAAGTCATTAAAAGTTAGAGAACTACAAGTTCAGGACCACAAGGTTTCCAAATGAACAGCAAAGTTTAGATAGGCCTGAGAACATGTGCATCCCATGCTGCCTTTGTCAGGAAAGAAGGGCATTTTGCTCCCACATTAATGGTGGAAGAGGGAACTGGTAGACAGCACCATGGATGAAAACCACGACAGGAATCAGGACTGGGTGCCATGAACCTTCAATTCTTCTCTCTAGGAATGTGTTCTTAAGAGATTATCATATTAGGGGTCACTTAATTAGCCAGCTCTCATGGGCTGTTCAAAAGAAACGAGCACACTGCTTATCCTTTTTTTCCACACAGTTTCTCACCAGTCTCAGAACAGCTTGATGAGATGCATTCTTAAAACTACTCTCTCTGGAAACATGGTGAGGCGAGTCATGTGAGGACACTAGGAAACCAACCAGAGGGTCCAGGTTTCATGGCTTGAGCAATTTGAACCATATCTGTACCTAAGCTCTCCAACTCCAAGGCCGGGTTCTGCTACAGCCATTGCACTGTTGTATCACACTGAAGCTCATCTAGAAGCTGGGAAAAAGCCTCACACCCCCCACACTTGATGCTTTGGGTATATATGATGAATGTATTGTGGTGGTTATATAAATCAAAATCTGCCAAACACCATTACTTCACTCTGTAAGAATATGTTAATGGAAAAATATAAGAAGGAATTATCACTCATGATTTTTTTATCTGTATTTTGCACTTTGTCCTACATTGAACATACATTCTGATTTTGTTTTGTTTTTTCCTTTCTTGAGACAAGGCCTTATACTAGCTATGGTTTCAGGTTACCTATAGCTCAAGATGTCCCAGACAGCTTGGACATCTGAATGTTTGAATTCCAGGTAGGTGTCCCACATATGGTGAATAAGAGTTTTTGAATCACCCAGGCAGTATCAGTGGATTGTCTATAGCCATGACCTTGTAGAAAGATTGAATTTATCCTCTGATACATTTGCTTCTCACATTGCTGGTGTCCAGAGCCTCTGTTTGACTCCTTGCCATGCTGGTTAATGCAAAAGACAACAGGAGGGAGGCTTTGTTGTAAAGCTGGAGATGCAGACAGTGCTCATGTGGTGGAGATCGTTGGAATTCAGTGTCCCAACCTATTTTCTTACCTTGGGTGTGGCCTTAGAAGGGGAAGAGTGACATTTAAGATTGTGATTGCTTGGCACAAATCTGAATGTCAACTTGAAAAATAGAGTAGAAGAAGCAAAAGGTTGCGTGAAGAATGGAAAGAACTCTTCTATAGCTAGTTGGCCCTTGTCCTCTTTTTGCAACATGGTGGGTAAATGGCTTATAAATTGTAGGTGTAGGAGGACTGTGGGAAAACATAACTGAACTTTCTCCATTGAGTCTCTGTCTGAAATTTCTTTCTTCAGAGATGTCTCCAGTGTGCATACACATTCCCCTCAGACCTTCAAGACCAAGCTGTACACATGCATGACTTTACAGTGGTCAATTTTCTGTTTAACTCCTTGGAGACTTTGGAATCAAAAGATGATGATCACCAGAATCATCCTTGCTCTTCTGTGCTTCATTCCATATATATGAAGTTTGGAGTACTAAAGATGGTCTCACTGAACAAAACTAAAGAACCATCTACAGAAGTTCCCAAATTTGGGGACTAAGATATATGAGACTTACTTATAGCAGAAAGCTTAAAGAGAAAAACTGTCATCCATAGCATGAAGCTTGGGATGGGATAGTCATTGAAAGTACAAATTATTGACCAAAATGTACATTGTGTCTGTCTGATGTTTTTCTTTATCTGCCCATGTATTTCCAATTGAGAAATATCTAGAAATATTGAATTGGCCAAATAGGTTCTATAATGTCAAAGAATTAAATTTTCTCAGGCAATCAGTCATTTAGATCTAAATAGCATTATAATATGGCTACCGTCTAGGTGTTTGTGGGGTGTGTGTGTGTGTGTGTGTGTGTGTGTGTGTGTGTGTGTAAGAGAGAGAGAGAAATCATGCATATCTAATTACCACCAACTACAGAAGATATATGCACAATTTATTTGGCATGCTATGTAAGTTTTGAGTTTTGCAACAGTTCACATTGCCAGTCAGACATAATCAATTCATCCTCAGCAAGATTCAGCAGTTCTGTACCATGGTTTTTATGCAGTGTGAGAAGCTAGTGGGCACATACAGTATAAGAACTCAAGTTGAAGACAAACTCCTTGACTATGATTCTCCCTCTTCCATTTACTAGCCTTGTGACCTTACTCAAGTTTCTTAAACTCTCTACATCTAAATATCGACATCTGTGACATGGAGGCAATGATGGTACCTTCTAATGTGACCTGTTATAATAGGGATTGGGGCCTTGAAGTTCATGTTGCTATGTCTGCCACAGAGAAGTTTCATAAATGCTAGCAATCACTGCTGCATTATTTTGGGACATATCAAATTTCACATGTGGGGACAACCACTGAAACAACATCAGCAAGAAAAACAAAGCTTCTCTTCAATCAATTTTCTTAAGACTTAGATGGCTCCTTTCCTCTATTTCATTTTTAGGTTGTATTATTATAACCATTGATATTGTCTGTCAGAATTTCTGAGTTTCATAGCTATATTATTATTAATTGAGTTTTCTTATAGTTATTTTTAGTCCCTAAGATAGTTATCACCATCCTACACAAGTCAAAAGCAGGTAGTTCACAGCCTCCAAGGTGAAGAAACTCCTCCCTAGACAGGGGTATTACAGGGAATCCCTTTGAGTATAAGGGACCCACTTGCAACGTACTTGATGAATGAGGTCATTGCTCTGCTTTTAGAATACTGTATCTAGGGGTTATCTATGCTCACCATTCACATCCAGATAGGAGGGGACACAGAACTAAATGTAAAGCAACAATAGACCTACTCGTTCTCTGACCAACCTCACCCCTCAAGCTGAGGCCTCATAGGCATATCTGAATGTTTTTTCTTTTATTGTGTTATATACTCTTTGATGAGAACCAAGAATGAGACTGGAATCTTTTCTTCTTTTTAATATGTGTTAATATAGATATTAGCCTTTATTGGATGAAGTAGTAATCAATGTGTACGAAACTTGGACTGTTTCCAATTGAAAATAAATTGAGTTCAGATGCTTTCTGTGTTGGTTTTTGCCTCTCATGCAGATTGGACTGTTTGATGAAAAGAATAATTAGTCTTTTACAGGTTCGTTATGTAGTATGGTAAATCTTGACCTTCTCTTCCCTTTGGCTGACTGGTGAGAGACCTTTCTCAGTAGGTCCAGCTGGTTAATATGCCCCTTGCATGTAAAGACCTGTGTAGCACAGTCTGTTATTTTTCCAACTCTACTGCAAGTCTCTTTGAGATCCTGATTTTGCATGAAGCTAGGGAGAGCACATATGTCACTCATTTTTCAATTCTTTGCAGTAGCTCTCTAAATGGACATCCATTCTCCATCCTAGCCCCTACGGGGGGGAAAAAAAAGATATGTGGTTATTTAAAGCAAAGGCTTTATAGATTAGTTGTTGGATGTGATATTCATCTCATGAATAACTAATAACATAAAATAAAGAACAATGAAAATGCAAATTGTCTGCACATGTACAGTGGCAGTTAGCACCACGAATAGTTCTGAGTTCATGCAAGGTAGGTAAAAGCCAGTCAAATTGCTCATTGCACCTAGTCCTTTGAGTTGTTGAGACAATATCAGAATTCATTCCTTTTAGGACTCATTATTGAGGCGTGAAAAAGAGATTGAAATCTGGTAGAATTTCAATTCTTTCGTTAGCATTATTAATAAACAAGAATTGGCAGGAGCTAAACTGATTGGCACATACATCTGGAATAACAGAAATAAAGTTTCAGAATTGGAGGAGGGGTTGCTGCCTGGAGGGTTTGGAGTAGAAAATAGCACGTGTATAAGGATAGCTTCCAGTTTATCAAAACCTTAAACAAATCTCCCTGAGCAGTTCATGTAAGATGTAGAAAAGAAATCAGTAGGTGTCTTTCTCTGTGAGAGACACTTGATTTTAAAGTGGAGAGAAAGCAAGAAAGTCAGATAAATGGAAGTAATGCCTTGGTTCTAACAGCTTTGAAAACTAGCCATGAAGACTCACCATAGAAGTCCCTTGTCATTTAAACCATCAAGGAGCTAGAGCACAGTAATTGTAAAGAAAAGTCCCTTCAGAGAAAGGTGATGAAGAGCACTTTCTCCATTGTTTGCAACTAGAAGACCCTCAGACTTGGATTTGGTCATAGCTTGTTCTGGGTCAGTTTGGCACAATAATCAGCATTAGGGTATGAAAAACAGAGATATGAAATAAATGGGATATATTATTTAAACATGTTAAATAAATTTTAGTTGTTATTAACTTTTGGAACAGGATCTCTTATGGACTTGAACTTACTATGTAACCTGGACTGGCTGGATCTTCCTCCTGCCAGAGTCATGGGAGCATTAACTATAAACCAAGATGAAATTCTGTAAGCCAGAACTGGTGGCTGAATTCCTTTCTAAAAGAGGTGAAAAAGAATGATGAAACTCAAGTCCCAAGAGGACAATTTAAAAGTAATAGGCCACCCAGATGGCTGACCCAGATAACAGATGCCAAGGCGTTACTGTCACATTCTGTGGTGAGTTCTGGCACTTTAGAGCACCTGGATGACTGCCACTAACTACCAAGTTGAACTGTGCTTCCTGTGACCATCTCAGAGCTATCACTGGCCAAATGGAGAGTCTTCCCACTCTTGACCAGACCTCAGTATTTCCTCTGAATATCCTAGGGAGAAATTCACTGCATTGTAGAATCAGTGGTATGTGTAAGATTCTACTCCAACATTACAGGGCTTATGTCAGGCCTCTGGAACTCCTGGTGCATAATGAATCAACCCCAGCCAGCAAGCTATTTTTTTCTGTTTTAAAAATGCATGAGGAATTTACATTGCATTCCATAATATGTCTGTGTTTTAATTTCTCAAAAATACTTAACAACCATCCCCTGCTTAAAATGCTGAACAACCATGACTGCAAGATTTTCGAGAAAAAAATAATGTTTAGTGTGGTCCTTAAATCAACAGCACCAGCATCATCTGGGAAATTGTTAGAAATGCAGATTCTTAGACACTCACTCACTGAATCAGAAACTCTCGGGGTGGAGCCTAGTGTTTTGACTTTTAACAAGCTCCCTAGGTGACTGAAATTCCTGATAGCATAAAAAAAAAAAAAAAAAAAAAAAAAAAAAAAGAAGTGTAAGTCAGAACACTCAGATACACATTGGAAAGTAATGTAAGTTGAAGCTGAAGTTCTTTTTGTTGTATAGTGTTGGTGCTGATGTTGGTGTTAGTACTGTTTTTGGTGCTGGTATGTTGTTGCTGATGGTGTGGTGCTGGTAGTGGTGCTGGTGTTGGTGCTGATGGTGTTGGTGTTGGTGCTAGTGGTATTGCTACTGGTGATGGTGCTGGTGCCAGTGCTGGTACTCGCGGTGCTTGTGCTGTGAATGGTGGTTTTGACAGGGTCTCTCTATATAGTTCAGGTTGATCTAAACTTGCTATCTTCTTGCCTCAGTCTCATATGTGCTGAAATTAGAGATGTATACTGCCACACCTGGTGTGTGATTGTGGTAAGTGCATGAGGTTCCATGTGGAAAATTTTAAGTTCATGCAATTGGTCATTTTACAAATATCCACTGAGCTTTTGCTATGCATCTATTTCTCTGCTGACCTATGTTCTACTGGAAGAGATAACCAGATAGACAATAAGGAAATATAATGTGATGCCATCAACAGTACCTGCTATGGATCAAAACAGGATAGGATATAGGCATTAAACATATTTGAGTAAGGATTTGTAGTTTAGGTGACATGATCAGAAAAAGCCTTTGTAAAGACCCTTTGTACCAAAGAGTGTGTAAAGTAAGGGAATAAGTTACAGGATTATTTAGAGAGGAAGAACATATCAAGGCAGATACAATTCAGACAAATTTTCTTGTCTTATTTCACTTGGGCTGAAGGTCTCTGAGGCTGTAGGCCACCCTCTATTGCCCAGAGAAACCTTAGACTGAATAAACCTACTGTAAGAAAAACTGGTTTGATCCTTTTGGTCGTTACCCTTGAGTGTATCTTCTAGCCCAAGGTACCAGGCCTGAGTCTGAGGCTCTGAGAAAGAAACTCTCTGTTCTATCTTCCCAAATGAAAATGTAGACTGCAACCCCCCTTATTGTGCTTTGTATATAACTGTGAAGCCTCCCTCACTTCTATGTGTAGTAATGTAACTTACAAATGTTGAGCATTAATGGTAAAAACACATGACTCACTTTGCCCTTGGCTTTGGAGTTTTCTGAGCTCAGCCCTGTCAATGAAAAGTAGAAATCTCATGGATGAACGGACAGTGTCAAGATGATAGGAATTGTAGGAATGAACCCAGTTTCCTACAGAGACTTACAGACCTCCATCCTCAGAATGAGATTTCTTTTAGAGTAAATGTAATTAGTTATACAAAGCATTTATACAGAAGCCCAGTCCATTTTATCAAAGAAAGATAGTGTCAATGAAGTGCACTATTGATAGCAAATGAAGTTGGAAAGTGAACAGTCTGCTGCAAATATGGTGCAGTTAAGAAAAAAGCAAACCCCATTGCTTTCCTCCCAACCTGCAGCTCTTGGCTAGAATGCTCAGTGGAAGCACTGATCAATGGTAGTTACTATCCACAAAGGCCACCAATGAGTTTCTTTCTTCATCCTACTGAAAATGCTAAGTGAATTTATTGAGTCAGGATGGCACTGATGACAGTCCATCTAGAGTTTGTCTAGCCTTTGCAGTGAAAGTCTGTTATCTGTGAGACCCACTGTGTTATAAGATGCATAAGGATATCTGTAGGTGGAGCATTATAGTCTTTATGGGAATTGATATTTATCTTCATAAAAACAAAAGCAAACAAACAAACAAAACCAAAGTGGAAAAACAAGAGCCACAATTGTACTCTTTTCTGTGTCCAGGACAGAAAGGACATTCTCACCATGGTTTGGGGCTGAGGGAGCCCTTCTGGTTTTCATTCACATGATTTTGTTTTTTCAGCTTGCTTCCTCTGTCTTTTCTTTCTCTGGTTTATCACTGGCTCCCTCATTTCCCATTCTTTGATAAAATATGAAGTTTGAAAGTTCAAACAGTTGTCTCCTTCAAATAAAGCATATAACCCCCACATCCAAATGTCTTTGGAACTGTGTGAATAAATGTAATGAGAAGGAGTAGATGGTTTCTAGGTAATTTTTGCCGACAGAACTGCAATCCAGTTCTGGACTTCAATCAAGTCGTCTGCAGAGATAAACATCAGAAGCAAATTTGTATTTATGGGGAAATTGTCCTTTGCCCTCAACCCAACATTAAATTTGTAGAATTGGCCTGTAATACTTTGAGGTATGTCAGTGAGTGGGAACAGAGCTGATAAATGTCACCCACTGGTGACCCAATTTTCCACAAAGTCGTTTTGCATGTGGAAAAAGAATTATGATGGGCAGAATGAAATAGTGTCGTGAGAATATATAAAAAAGGACATCTCAGAGAGATTTGAGGCCAAGGAAAGACTTATCAAAAAGATGTTAAGTACTATTTCTAATTCTAAATATTGATAATGAGAATATAAGTTATCAATATGAAAGGATTTTTCTCGTGTGGAGGTTGGTCTAGATACAAGGCTTCATGACCATTTACTCTGGTTTATCTCAAGATGAGTACCAACTCAGACATTCATAGGGCTGTGACAAAAGCGGCATGAAAATTTCTCTCCTTGTTCTAGCAACAATGGGCTTTTTCACACATGCAGAAATAGAGCATATCAGTTCTTCTGGACCCCACCCTGCACTCTTCTGGGAAGAAATTCCCACTCTCACATTCTGTGTAGACTTGGTGTTGTTCATGCTGGTGCCAAGTTGGACACAAGGGGGCACCGAAGTGCCACAGATTTTGCCCTGGGACCTTTCCATATGTTCATTTTCCAATAACAGCAAAGGCCAGGAAGCCCTGGCCCTCCAGGAACAGAACATCTTCTTCCCAAGAAGTTGGCAGACACATCACCATGGTACAATGGCTGGAATCGAGACATGTCACTCACAGCTTGTGTTTACCCAAGCTTCCATCATGGTGCCAATGTCACAGTACTCCACAATGATGGCTGAAGCACCATAGTGTATGTCCTCTCCCAACCCCCCACCTGCTTTCCAACTTCTCTGCCTTTGTATCCTTCCTTCTTCCCTATTTTCCGTAATCAATTCAACATTGCATCATGCTGTTTTAGAGAAATTACAACGAAAATCCCTTTGAGAAGGATATATCTATCTATATCTATATCTATATCTATATATATGTATATATATATATACATATATATATATTCTTCCCAACAATGTGTCAAGGATTGGTATCCTGAATGCATTCTTAACAAAGAAATTATTGTTCAGTCTATCTGTTTGCCAAAGGAGACAGTCATTTGTTGATTTATTTCCTGTGCTTTGTTTTCGTTCCTTGCCTGAAAGTAAAAAAGTGGCAGGGTTCTTGCCACAAACCAAAGACCCACTGCGTAATTTGTGGGGCAGCAATAAAATTATGCGCTAGTTTCTCTCATTGAAAAGGACATGGAGAATTTGACTATTGATTTCAATTTTTCTCTGTCTGCGCAGGAGAGCTTGAATTTTATTAAATGCAATCAGTTTGTGGTGAAATATTTTTTTTTTTTTTATTTTTCAGGATAGATTGCTGGTTTACTTTAGAATGGTGGGAAATGTGTCTGTACCTGCTGAGAGTTGGAAAGAAGCGCTTGTTTGCTTTACTGACTTAGTCCATTTTTGTGATATAATTTCTATGTAGTTTTTTACTTAGTTATAAAACCTGCCTACAAAAGTCCTGCCTGTTGTACTGCTTCAGCCTCATGGAGAACAGCTCCCCAAAGAAAAGTTTGTAATTTGTAAATAGTTCTTTTGTCAGGGGGGCATTTCATCATTGGAAGCCTACTCCTCCATGTGAATGGGTACAGGCATAACCCTGAACTGTCATCATTGGTTAGCTTCTCTTACAGTTTGAGAGTGTGTTTGAAAGAAAGTTTGTCTCCCAGATAGGACCTGCAGCTCATTGTTAAGTGAGAAGTGTGGGGGGATCATGGGTACCATCATTTATGCAAAATATGTTAGCTTGCAAAAATAATCCTCTGGCCTGGACTTATTTATTTTGTATCCAGGGATTAAAACTATCCTCTTTGAAAACAAAATTATGGTAATAGTTCTTTGATGGAAAAATCTTTATTTATTTAAAGTTGTGTTTTTGAAGATCACCCAGTCACAAAGAAGAGTACTTGATCTTTGAAGTGAGAAATGAATTGTTTATGCTTTTGGTAAAATGTATGTGTGCTTATGTGTAGAATGAACATAATTTGGAATAAAAAAGATGAATGATTTTCTAGTAGTGAAATGATAGGTGACATAAGCAGTTGGACTCTTTATTTTATAACATGGCTTATAGGGAAAGGGTATTGGGTATTTTTGTAACTGTGATGTATTTGGGTACTTGAGACTAATTACGTTACATTTTAGGGTATGTTGGAATTAAATCATTTAACTGTTGGATTTTTTCCAAGTGGTATACAATTCCACTTGAGATAACCATTCCCAATTTGTAGAGAACATCAGAGTGAGATTTTTCTATGTTGACTGGAAAGATAAAAGGCAAATTTTGCTACAATAAACATTGAGACTAGCATCACTCCAATTTTAAGAAAATAGATTCAAGATCCACAGCACTTTGATTTCCTGGGTGATCAGGTAGAAGGGTTGACAAGTTCTAAAGAACTCTTAAAAGTAGGATAGGGATCAACACTGAAACGACAGTGTGTAAATTTTGTAGCAAACCTTTATTAACTGAATGTTAGCTGGTGTGTGTGTGTGTGTGTGTGTGTGTGTGTGTGTGTATGCTTGCATGTGCACGCATGTCTGGTGTGTGTCTGGTGTGTGCCCTTACATGGCAAGAATTAAAAAGCGCACAAACACCTCTGCCCCTTTATCTTTTACAAGAGAATTGGCATGTTGTAAGTTAGTTCATATTCATAGGAGGTCAGTTAATTTTCTGCAGCTTTTAGTCATGCATAGAAGATAGCTAAAGATAGCAGATCTAAACCATTTCTTCTTCTGCATGTGCCTAAAGGTACTGATGCTGGGCTTTGAGAATAAATTTGAATATTAGTGGAAGTAGGATTTCTAGGCCAGAGATGGAAGTTAAACAGGTTCTTTTGTTTTGAACAAGGGTGAGTGGGAAGGACTTTCCCTTTGAATAAGAATGGAGCTAAAAATACTTTTCTAGGACCCTTTCCAAATTTAATAATTTTGGCACTCTAAAATTTCAGTTTTCACGTCATTCCAGTCATCGTATTTTCCACACCAGCGCATGGGTGCTCATACCCAGTGGCTTACAGTTGCATTTGTTTGGGGCAAAGGCATTTGACAGGCGTTGGGTACAGTTGTTCCCATTGCAGGTGTCCAGGCAGTGCATGTGAAGGAAGCTGGAAACATTTGCTGGTTGCCAGCAAAAAGCAGCACTTGTAGGTGAGGCTTGGGTGGCAGGGCACAAAGCAGCAATAAGCTTGCAAAAAAAAAAAAAAAAAAAAAAAAGCTTGGACAATTTGTCTGTTTGGGAATTGTTTAACAAAAGGACAGAAGGAGGAAAATTAAAGCTGTGATAACCCTAGATTCCCTGAGCAATGCTTTTCGCTCCCATCACTTGTATTTCATCATGAGGTGCAATTTGTTCCTCTCGAGTATGGCTCTTGTTTATATTCACATGCGGTTAGGTGTTTCCTTATAGTGAGCACCCTTTTCTGCGTACTAAAAAATAATATACTTTCCTAATTGTGCTGTGTTGTTATTTTGGAAAATCATTTGTTTTAATACATGTTAACTGTATAAATTTTTCTCATTTAATTATATTTCCTCAATACAGCTTGTGAACAGTTTTATTTTTAGGTACTGCTTGCTTTTCTTTGTGGCCCCTTTCTCTTCTAAACAAATTTCAAAGCAAAAAGTAAAGAACTATCTGTGAAATGACTTTTTGTTAATGACTGTGTGACCGTGTAAGCTTTTCTTCAATGTCAGCCATGTTTAGATGTGGAAAGTTCCCACCCAGAGTCTATGCTGCTCAAATTACCAGCACTCACTTCTAGTCTTCTATGATAAAAAGTTTTTATATTTCCATACACTTTTTTTCAGGATAATTCTCTTGGATGGAAGAATATTGAACCTTGTCTTCCCAATATGTAAATTTAAATGGGAGCTAGATTGTTGACTGAACTTTTCTTTCTCATTCAGATGTCTTGGCATTGTGCTGGATTAGCTCGTGTGTGTGTGTGTGTGTGTGTGTGTGTGTGTGTGTGTGTGTGTGTGTGTGCACATGCATGTTGCCTCAGCCAGGGAGACCTTCAGTTAGACTCCCAGGTACAGGTGCATAGGGATGAATGCAGAGCTATCACATGACTATGACATGTACTCAAACATTCCAGTGACCAAACACGGAAGGCATTTCTGCCTCACAGCAGGTCTCTGACTTTACTCTGTGCTCCATGGAGGAGACCTTGTATGTGTCATTTCAAGAAACACTTCCTCATTTCCCCTTTCAATGCATTGTTGTGTAGTATTTCTGGGAACAAATTGTGCCTGATGATGACAATGGCTACCTTTCAGTGTGGGCAACAGGAGGAAAGAAATCCTCCACAGAGAAGTTAGTATAGCAACTGTGACTTGGGATGGTGATAGGAAGGTGTTATTAAAATTCATTCTCATATAGTAAGCTATATCTAATTTCCCAAATTGATTTTTATCAGCCAGCATCAGCGGTGTCTTTCTGTCTGCACTCTGCTGTCACCCAGGCGCATTCTTTTCTAGAGGCATTTCTCAAAGCTGGGAGCAACACCTGAGTGTGTGAGTGACACTCCAAATCCCATCTGCTGATCTACCTTCAAACATCCCAGAGTCCTCCTTGCTTCCCATTTTTTACTGCTCAGACCCTCCGCAGAACATTATTGTCCCAGCAGACCTTTTATCCAAGCACTGTTGATCACAGCCCATGAGCTGCCATCTCTTTGCATTCTGTGGATGCATCATTATTCACAACATTTGATGTCCATAAAAACACATTAAAACTATTTCCTTGAGCAAAAATAATCAGGTCTCTGCTGTACATATCATTTGTATACTCAAATTGTAAAATGTAAATTAATATATAAGAAAATGGCCCATTAACTTTTTCATTAATGACAATACTATATTCTGTGTACCGGCAGTAGGAGGGTCCTGCCTTCACGTTAGCAACCTGAAGGGTAAATGGGTACTCTTCCTTCTTCCTGTTTAATTTCATAAGAATGATGGATGTTGTCAAGCAGATATTCTCTTCAGGATCTTATTTGTCCTAAAATATGGAGCCTTTGATTCATTACAAAGACAAAACCACCCTGGTTTCTAGGATGTCTCCTCTTTTTAAAGAATGCAAAAAATAATTATTTACTATTGGAATATGTCTGGAGATCAAGTCTGTAATGTGCCTAATATATAATTGTTTTTAAGTGTTCCTTCTATTCTGAATATTTTTAAGTGGGTATTTTGTGTTAGATCATGGCCATGACTTGCAAATTCTCAGTTCTAAAATACTGAATACAACTTCTTATTGTGACACATGTACACTTTTCTTAAATTTCATTTGGATTTACTTCGATTACTTTTCTGTGAGAGTTTAGTGCATGCCGTTCATGTAAGTAAAAATTGAACTAATTACCTGTCCTCATTCAGTATTGTTCATACAGGGCACAGAAGTTGACTCCTATAATGCCAAAAAGGCCAGCTGTCAGGTTGTAGCATTTGATTAAAACATAGATTAATAATTTGTCCATCACAGACATATCATGCACTAAGAGATAAAGAATATCTGATATTAACTGAGAAATAAAATCTGCCTTCAGTAAATTGCGTAGAAAAATTACACAGTACATTTAAATTACCATTTGCTTAGCAACATGCCCTTGTAGCCATTCCAGTGGGGCTATAAAATGATTGATTTACTTTAATTTTCTACTGAATCCTAAAAAAAAAATAAAATAAAAAAATGGCTATCAGTAACCTATCCCTTCATCATTCCATGCTGATTCACTCTGTGTATTAAATTTACTGGCAAGAAGCAAGACGTTAACAAAAAGTAACAGATAATGTGAACATTTCATGCATAATCTGTAATATGAGATATGTATTAATAGGGAAATTATGATGCATTCAATTATTCTGAAATGCCTTCCAGAGATGTTTTGATTTGGCTGCGCTCGGATAGTAGCAGCGCAGCAGGGAGCATCTCAAGTGATGAATAACCTAATCTCCTAATCTCAAAATGGGCACTATTCACAGCTAGCCTGGGAGAGGATAGTGGGAGAAACCGCACTTTGCAGGCACGGCCACCAAGATGAATCTAGCAAAAAATAACGATCTCACAGTAACAAGAACAACAACAACAACAAAATAGCCAGCAGCTCTCCCTGCCACCTTGTCACCCAGCTTTTTTAAAATTAAGAAACAAAATGCACATTTCTAATGAGTGTTCTTTCGTCCCTCGTGGATACACAAGTCTGTATTCTGAGTGGCACCTCTCCACTCTCCACTGCAAAACTTAGAAGACAAAAGGCTATAAAAATGATCGCACTCACATTATTGCTGCTAGAACTTGGGTGTTTATGAGACATTATGCATGCACAAGAACCCTTACTCATTTGCCACGTTTCATGCACACCTGGGATGATCTTTTCCACATATACATTTGTTCCTCCACCCTCCTCCCCCTTAATTTCTGGAGAGAGCCCATCACAAGAAATTGTTTATTTTCTATTGTAAGCCCCAGGTTCTATAGGCTTTCTGGGTGTAATTAAGCGGCTGCGTTTACTTCCTCATATGGGGAACAATGGTCTGACTCATTAGAGAGGTCGAGCAGCATTTATTTTATTGTGTCCAGAGTCGGTGCAATGAAGGAGGTGTCACAATAGTAGATGGACATTCCTTTGCCATTTCCATGCACGCGCACACACACACACACACACACACACACACACACACACACACACACACACACACAGTATATTATTTTTTATTCTCTGATTTACTTCTTTCTTGGAATCATTGCCACAAAACTATTAGGTAATACCCTGCTGCAAGGAAAATAAGTCCCGAGAAAAATATGCTATGCATGTATGCCTTCCCCCACCCTCAAATTACTTGATTGCAGCAGGCTCACTTTTTGATTAATGCAATTTTGCATAAGGTAATATTACACGAGTGTATTACTTTTCAGTAATTATTCAGTGGAGTTAATATGGCAGACTTCTTGAAGAAAAATTAGAACCATGGCGTCTCATTTCTCTAAATCCCCAGCACTGTTCAGTGGGGTAACAATAATAATTATGTATAAATAAATAAATTTCTTTTATCAATGTTCACTTGGGTTGGAAACAACGGGCAGCTCCATCCCCAACCAGATCACTGGTGGCTGTACTTTTTAATTAGCAGTGTTCCGAAGGGCAGAGACGATTCCGTGTGCAGTTTTGTTATGCCGCAGTTTGGGAGAGTGACACGGTGATTTTTATAACAAGGATCTTTGCAATTTAATCATCATGTGAAATTCTGTGTGCTCATTGGCATTCTCTTTCCCTGGCACCTTTGGGTTTGAGCCTAAGACTGAGGAGCAAATGTGGGAGTCTCCTCTTCCTAAAGCAGCCTGCTGTCCTGTAAGTCTGGTTTCATGTGTGCATCATTTTCAACCCGGCAAGACGCTGTTCTTTTTAACTAGCCCTTGCTCACAGAGGTCCCACGCCTGCTATTACATCTTCTCGCCGTAATACATGCTTCACAGTGCATTTTTACTCGCTAATCATGGTTTAGCAAACAAGGAAGGAGATGGCCCCCGTTTTATGAAACTTTCTGATGAGTGATGTTCAGTTTATTTCGGTCTTTAGTGTACTAGAATGTACAATTGCTCTGAAGATAAATAAAAGATTCAGCCGAGTGCCGCTGGAGAGCAGCGCAGCATGTCTCTGGCATGGCTTGAGACTTATCTGATTTGGATTTGTATACCTCATGGGGAATGGCAAAATATTGGAACAGACGGCTTGATATTTCCGAAGAATATAGTGGGCTTTATTAGCACCAGTTTCACTCCCTGACTGACGGCTTTTTCAAATTTTTTATCTTATTAATCCGTGCTACTGTATGTAAATGTTATTCCTCTCTGCATAAGGGAGGCAACCAGCGATTTGTAATAAATGCTTATGAGTGCCTGAGGCTGCACTTAAACTTTAAAACATCTATTATTAAGTTGCAAAAAAACACTGTAATGGCCAATAGTGACCTCATAGGAATTTTAAACTGTAGTCTGGTCTTCTGCATTAAAAACAAAACAAAAAAAAATGCCTCAAGTTAGAATTATGAGCAATGCTATTTTAACAGCTGCATTTTGATTATTAAAGTGTGTTTTACAACTGAATTACAATGCTTTTATGGACTCTAGGTATAAGATTTAAAAAGATCATTAAACATAGTCGGGTGTTGTCACAGTGGGTGTCATTGTATACAATGGACACTACACAATCTATTTTATGTCACCACACTTAGGATTCCAAATAGGATGCAGCAACATTTTAGCTTGTTTAACCATGTAGATGACTACAGACCTCTCAAAGACTGTGACAGTTTGCAGTTAGAGATGACTACTTTCATTATTATTTTATTAATTTGACAAGAAGCCCTACAGATTTTCAGTGTATCACTGATCCATTTGTCCCAGAAATAATTAAAAATGCCAGCCTGGAGCAACAGACAACAGATACACTTCTGGCAAATTAATGTTCAAAAATACATTGCTTGTACTGTAGCCAACTCTTTAGTTCTATGCCACTATGCTACATTTTCTCCCTCTGATCATGTGTGGGCTCATTGACAATTGATATTGACCTCAAGTGGAGATTTTCCAAATGTAGGACCTCTGTGCTCATTGATCCATTATATCGTGTCCTGGGTAGTGTATGCATTATTTGCATCTCTGAATACAGAAATCAAGGGTGGAATTGCAGAGGTTTCACATGACTGCCACATGTAGCTCAGCTAGGCAGAGAATGTAAACTTCAGTGTGCCTTGCCTGAGCCCTGCCTGTTAAGCTACCTTGCTGTCAATCATTAATATTCTTTCCATTAATTTGGCATTGTTTTATGCCTATGTTTAACGGGTCCCATTGGTGGCACTAGTTTCTGGGAGCCTGGTTGTTGATGAGGACATGGGGATGGAGGTGTGATAAGGAGTACATATTCCTCCAAATATTTGACAAAATGTCACAGGGGATTGTATTTGCTTGTAGTAGCCTGGGTAGGACACACTGATTAGTGTGCAGTGTGTTGCTGGCTCTGTGTATCTATCTAGCTCACACGGCTGGGTCTTCTGCATAGCTTTGAATATTGTATATGTACTTTGAACATATCTGTGACGAGCAAAGCTGTCATTCTGTTGAAAATGTAGCGGCAGAAGTGACAATGCCACATTTTTTTTTTTTAAAGAGGACATCCCCTAAATAATTATTATCATGCTAATAACATTTGTATTCTTTTGTGTATAATTAAGATCTGCCTGTCTAAGCATGAAATAGGGTTGAAATCGTGAATGAGGATGCTATCCTTAACGTATTTAGTAAATCAGCTTTAATTTGGCTTTCTTTAGGTTGAATCATAACAATAGATTGTTGTATTAAAAAATCCACAATTCCTGGCTGAAAACAGTCCTAGAAATATTTAATACTTAGCAATGCTTCCCAGGATATTAAAGGAGACTCCCCTTGTGAACACTGTGTTGAATAAAAAAAAATTCAACAATTATAGATGTCTCTTATTTTATAAAGTCAGCATTAACTCTTTGTTTCTCAGAGTGACAAATGCTGCAGCTGATTTTATGCTGACCTCTTTAGCTTTGGCATGTGAGCTTTTTATTCTTCCTTTTATGTAATAAAAATTAGTTTGAGATTCATATTCCACCTACGTTCAAGAGAATTTGAGGCAGCAAACAGGCTAAAACACAGTGAAAGAACAAGCCACTTCAGTTTAAAGCATAACAGGTTATGCAATTTAATGATCACAAACTGGTTTGGAGTACACAGTGCTGTTTTGTTCCTTTAAAAACAGTAATAGCTGTTATTGATGCTGTTGTTTTTCCTCCTGTAATTTCATGGTTAATAGGTAGACGGCAATTATGCTAAAGGAAATTATCTTTGACATTTGGCAAGAGGTATTCTTTATTTTCAAGGTACTCATGACTTCTTAAACCTAGCCCATCTTGTAGTCACCCTGGCTGTAAACATTTGCATGCTATGATTTATAAGGTGATTGGAAAACACCTCCATTATCAATTACGGAGTAGCACAGGCAGCTCCAGGACCCATCAAGAGGCATCCTTGGTAAGAGGCCCCTCTGAGGGGGTGGGGCAGGATAGAGAGGAAGAAGAAAAAATGGCAACAGGAGGAAAGTGGGAGTGCAAAGTCTTCCTTGATGTGTGTGCTTTTGTTTTTCTGCTGAGGCCCACTTGCCTAGCTTCCCACAGCTTTCCTGGTGTTGTGCACATAGGCAGGTCCCTGCCATTCAATTTTTTCCATCCTTATTTCTGGTGCTCATACTGTTTTCTATGAATCCATATTTGTTTTTCAGTTGTCAGTAAATATACTCTGTCTATGCATTGTGTGCCCTGTGCTGGGGGCCTGGTATTGTGCAACCCTCTAGGAGGAATAAAGAGCAAGCCACGAAAGGACCAGTTCTTTGCTATTACCTCAAGCAAAGCAAATTCATCCAAAAGTATCAGCTAAAAATAAATATGAAAATATAGAATAAATGGCAAGTAAATGAAATCATGTTCATAAAATTGTTGGTTCCATGGTATCTGGCATGTCATAATTTATTTGATGAATGATACTCTGTAATAATTAATTTTTGATGATGATGATGGTGGTGATGATGATGAAACACAAATATCAACAGGACTTTAGCTGTGCTCAGTGACGTATTAGACTGGAATATGTTTCTCTACCACTTAGGAAACACTCATCATTTGACTAGGTTTCCTGCTGTCCACTGTAGCAGCCTCCTGGTAAACCTCCTCTAGGGATGATAAGCCTCTTTATTCTACCCAACTCTGTTTTTTTTTTTCTCTGTTTCATATTTTAATTTGCTGCCTAATTTGCTGTTTACTATTGCCTTCCTGCTTCTCCCTGGCTGGAATGTAAGCATCATGTGGACCAGGCTCCATGATATCCTTTCTGATAAATCGCAAGCTTAGCTATCTAGCTAATACATCTATTTGAATTTTGACTGGATGGCTCATGGCTTGTTTGATTTGCCAGCCCTGTCTTCATCTCTTGTCTCCTGACATGTGGGCCCCCTTTAGGAAAGGAGAATTGCCAGAGAAAGCTGGTGATCTGCAGAAGCTGCTGCAACACCTGGAAAACCCAGTTAGGGCCTCTGCTATCTGCACAAAGTCCAGTTCTCTGAGAAACAGGCTTCCCTGAAAAGGTCTCAGTGATGCACAGTGGCCAAAAAGGGAAGCTTGTGATCTGATTAAGCAGGGTGTGAGGTGCAGGCAGACTACCTGCCTACCCACATCTTAGTTTGCAAAACCGAGGTCCTGAAGCTGTCAATATTCTAGTTGTGATGAAATGCTGTATGAACCCTGCACAATGCTGGACAAACAAAAAATGCTACCCAGTGAATTTGTACCCCTAACTCCTGTAATTGGCTTATGGATACTTACCGTGGAAATAACATGTTATAATGTATAAAATGTTACCTGAAAATTTTGTGACCTGTTAGACATTGAGTTCTCACCTCTCTTCCTTTTTTTTTTTTTTTTTTTTTTTTTTACTTAATCATTCCTTTAGTTTATTCTCCTCAGTCTCTATGGATTTAATTCTTTAAAAGTTCCTTTTATCACTATTGTGTGTGTATGTATAGATGACATGCAGGTGTTCACATGAGTGTGTGGGAACAACTGCAGAGTCAGGCTCTCTTTCCAACTTTATGTGGGTTCTGGGGATCAAACATAGGTCCTCAGGCTTGTGTGCCAAGCCTCTTTACTCAGGTAAGACCCTCTGGTATCCAAAGCATCATTAAAAGGTATTCAAAAAAAAAAATAAAACTTAAGTAACAGTTTAGGAAATATATGGAGATTAACAAAATTATTATTTTAATATTAAAGAGAAATATTTTTTTCTTCAAATTTCATGACCATTACAGTGAGGTAAATGATTTGTGATTTGGATAAAGGTTAATAGAGGCAGGGAGAGGGAAAGCTATTCAAACCCATTTGCTACCTTTTATTTTTAATTTCTATACACTTGAATAAGTAGATAGGTATTTAAAAATATAATTTGGGTTTTCCCTGGCATATGTATTTCCTTATATGTTTATTATACACACACACACACACACATATATATATATTCATATCCCTTCAAATATATACAATAAATATCTCCAATTTGAGAATATTATTCAGGAAAACATCATAACTAGATGGATGTTATTTTGAGAAATCAAGGTGATGTGGTAAAGTTATATTAAACATATAACATAATAAAAATGAAGCTGTTATAAAATTAAATAGACAAGATATAACAGAATTTAAGTAAAGAAATTAAGCTTCATATAAGCATCTAATTAAAGGTGTTTAAATTTATGGATAATTAATATAAAATGGATAACTAATACAAAAATTTGTTCAAAATAATTAAACTTAATTTAATTATCTATTTTTATAACACATGAACATATATCTATGATCAATTAAAAAGTTAAATCTAAAAAATGAACCTATAAGAATATCTCTATGGAATTTATGTTACCATTTATAGACAAAGTGTGGGAAAAGCCATTTTAGTATTAAAAGCAAAGAAGAGATAGAGGGAAAACTTAAATGAATTTGATGGCATGATAATTGATCTTTGGTTTATTCCCCAAATTGTATAGTAAACCCTCTCCGTGGATGTGCCTGGGCCTTTGGTGCAGGTGCATAATGCTTGCCAAGCTTGAATGACTTTCTAGGTTCAGTCTACAGCCCTGTAAATAGATTGAATTCCATATTAATATTCCCAAATTTTGTAAAAGATAAAATTCTATTTCTTATATGCTCATTTAATGGGATAATAGTACTAGCTTCTCATGCAGGTCCTCTGTCCCAGCCAGCCATGGATTCTTTGGCCCAGTTAATAATGCCATGCATAGGTTCCATCTCCTAGATTATATTTTAAATCAAATCAAAAAGTGTTTGACCACTCCCATAACATTCATGCCACTATTACAGCAGTGGCTATCTCTCAACTCCTGTGAGTGGAACTTGTGATTGCAGCAGATTATGAGTAACACAAAGGCTCATATCAGGTCAACATGATGACAACAAGGGACTGTGGACTCTTCCGCTCTAAATGAGTCATCTACATCACATTCCTTCCTACTGAAGCACTGAGATCATAGTGGAATATTTGGGCTCAAAGATTATGATTGCTAGGAGATATTTGTAGAAAAATAATATTTGTTAGATGTGACAGTATAATTACACACTTGAACTCACAGCAGCTGTGGCTGCATGAACCAAACACACATAGCAACAAGCTGCCAAAATCCTGGCATTGATGGGGTGGGGTCATAACCCATGGCAGGGGCTATTGACAATTGGTGGCTACTGGGAGTGAGAGAGGGTTTCTTAAGGAATTCAGGCTCTGAGAGACTCTATGGAGTTGCTCCTACACCCACACACATTCAAGCAACACTAAATCGACTCAGTTTATAAAGAGAGAAAGAAATAGCAGTGTGTGTGTGTGTGTGTGTGTGTGTGTGTGTGTGTGTGTGTGTAGAATGCATGAAGGAATGAAGAGAGAATGGGAGGAAGAGAGGAAGGGAGGGAGGTAGGGAAGGGGAGGAGCACATTTGAATTTGGAAGGGAAAGGGGGGGATGGGAGATAGAGGAGAAACTGAAAGGAAGTAATGAGAGGTAGATTTGATCCAAAAGCATCAAGTACATGTGTGAATGGTAAGTAAAATATAAAAAAGATAGAGTGTTTATATAAAAACATTTTCTTAAGGAAAAGTGAGGAAAACAAAACGGTATGTGTCAATAAAGTCAGTGTGCCTCCTTACATACCCTTGAAAAAGCAACATGGAGAGAGGAAAACAAAAGCCCCATGGCATTTGTCAGGGATGTTTGTAGGCGCTTCCACAGGAAACAGACTTATACAAACACCACATGGGGGAATTCAAGGAGCCAGAACTGGATTCTGGGTCACAGATTCTGTGACTCCAACATGCCTTGATGTCTTGCTGGGGCGGGGGGGGGGGGCCTCACATATAAAGAGACAAAGTTCCCTGTATGCAAAGAAAGTTAATGGGTAGTTGTCAGCAGCCTGGCAGGGTCAGGGCTTGGAGACAGTCAGGGCCACCAGCAAAGCTTGTGCTTATAAGCTTTGTGATAGGAAATAGCTGTCCTTACCTGAAAAGAGCTTCATGTGCACACTAGCTGGCCTGGGGCACACCTGGCTCCTCCATACCAGACAGCTTTCAACTTCAAGTCACCTGAATGCAAAAGCAATAGCGGACAAGATATCTCTACAGAGGAAGTGTTTTGAAAAGTAAGTTTCACCTTCTCCTGACTCCTGCAGCACATGCAAATATGAGGATTCCTAAAAATTACAAGTAGATGCAATTGATGCCATCAGCTTGCTTGTCTTTTTATCTATATTTTTGTTGTTTTTGTTTTGGCTTCTATTAAAGCAAACCAAAGAACAGAAATTCAGGGATTCAGGAAATGATAAGATGGCCGAAAGAATGAAAAGTGAGCTGAGAGAACATAGGGAAAAGTGGAAGAAAAATAGAAAAATACTGCAGTAAGAAGCACATGTTCTCAAGTGTTCCACCCACAAGGCTGGAGAGTGCCAGGGAGGCCACCACCAGCAACAGTGAAGAGGTACACATCCCAGAAACCTTGGCCCATTTTAGGTAAAACCAAACATATTCTCTCAAAACTACAGGCTTGAAACAGAAAAGGAAAATATTAATGGACACATTTATAATGGATTAAAAATTAGGCTCTTAGCAAATTCTCTACATCAATCTTTAGTTCCCAAGGATAACGCAAATGAATTTACAGAATTCTTGGAAATAGTTGTTTTATTGTCTCATCTTTCATTCATATTTTTTTATAAGTATTCTTTTCAACACCCCAAACAAGGCATGTAATTTCTATAAGCACTTCTGGAGCAAATAACTAGAGAACACATATTAACAAAATGAGAAAGAACTCATGAGACCTCAGCATGGAAACCAGTAACCAGCACCAATGTACCTACCAGAACTGTGACCCGAACTGGAGGGGGAGTGGCTAAAAAAGACAAGGCTATGCTACTGGTGGAGGCTCTCAGACCCTACCATACACACAAATTTTCCCCTGAAATGCCGAGTCTGGGTGAAGGCGGAGATTTCCACTCTGTTTTATTTTTCTCTTTCTCTCCTTTCTTCCTCTTTCATTTTTTTTCTTTCATGCCAAGAATGCCCTTGTAGAAAAAATATACAAATAAAACTGTGAGAAAAAAATAAAATGGAGATTAAAAGAAGTATGATGTTTGTAAATTGATGACTATAACCCATGATAAATTAACGTGTAATAATTTGGCATTACAAAAAAAAAAAAAAAATAACTGCAGAACAGCAGGGCTTGGAACATTGCAGTGGGAGCAGTGGGATAGAGAACTTGCTTCCTATGTATAACGTCCTGGAATTGACCTTCAGATTGTGTGTATGTGTGTGTGTGTCCGTGCACATGTATATATACATACACATATATTTGATTAAAATCAACTAGAAGATGAATGGGTACCAAAGTAAATGCAAAACTTTTAGGTGTCAGGGTGTGTGTATACAGCGGAGGCCAGAAGACAACCTTGGTGTCTCATCCACACAGCATTTGGGATGGTAATCATGTGCTATCTCTTCTGATTTTTAATGAGGTTTATCTTTTGGAATTCATATTCCTGCCTGTGTGCTTTCAAGGCAAGCACTGTATCAACTGAGCTAGATCACCATAAATTTAATGATGCATTTTTGCTTGCTCACAATATAAAGTTATCAGTTAATAATTATAATAATTAAATAAGTATCTAAACCCCATTCTAAAATATTTAGAACTATAAATGTATAAAAGAACTTATGGCCAAAAACTTAATAAGAACTACAAAAAAAAAAACCCTGAAATAATCTCATCTAATATGCTCATCAAGGCAATGGTATAAAATATTTAACCTTTAACTAAGGACCAAATGCAACAGTTATGTATATGGCCCTACATATTTGTAGACCACAAAGAAATTCTGCAATGTCAAATCTTTGGACACCCTTGAAATGATAAAAATGCTACTTATTCTTGATTTGATCATGAAGCATGCCCATTCTGTGTTGCAGAAACTCAACTCTCCACTGCTTACATTTTGGACTAGAGAATTATTGAATAGTTGATAGTAATGTCACCCTGTGCATTATGAAGTGCTTAGCAATGGCCTAGAATGATTCCCACTGGGTGATAGTAGCATACATAACCTTGCTCTTTTCATTTAAGACAAACCAAAGTGACCATAGACATTACCAAACATTACCAGGTGATAGATAAGACAAAATAGCCACCCATTTTAAAAGGATAGGCAAGAACATGGCATCCGAATGTAAACAACAATGATAGATAGTAGTGACATGGCAGTGATAGCCAATAAAGATCAAGGACAAGGCAAGTACTTAAGACAAGAAAAACCTTTGTAGTACTAAAGGATGAAATCTATGATGAAGATATATTTGTTATAATTTCTACGTACTATGTCCACAGTATCAAGATGTAAAAGAGTATGTGAAGAAAAATAAAAACAGTTATTCACCTCTTAAAATATTTTTTTAAAATAAACCAAATGCTGACTGTAAAGCATCAGTGATTGCCAAGGCTACAGTGCCATGAGAAGGAAACACTGTGTTTGCAGACCTTAAGAAGCCAGACACGCAGCTCATGGATTGATAGATTGTTTGATTGTGATATGGGGTCTCGTTATGCAGTCAAGGGTCACCTCAAATTCATGGTGGTCCTCCTCTCTCAGCCTGGCAAGTATAGAGATTTCAGGCATGTAAGAGCTCCCAGTGTCTGCTGTCAGTAGATATAGATTCATGTTGGGAGTGAGTCACTATCTGTTTATCTTATTATGTTGGTTTCCTTTTTCATGCTCACTATTAGTCATCAAAGAAGTCCACTTGGGTAATTACTGTTCTAGGCCAAGAACTCACTGGTTCATTCAAAAACTTAAATAAATATTAGGATCTGGCTAATATTATATTCAGTGTTATGGCAAGTATTATATTCAAAGAAAATAGCATCACTAAAACTGTTCAATAAAATGATATGTAATATCAAGAGAAGAAACATTATGTAATTATTTTCATAGATGCTTAAAGGTCATATTTCTCAATTTAATATTAATTTTGAACTTTAAATATTCAATAAAAATATTTGGTCATTACATAAAACAAAGGCCATCAATGTTAGGAATATCACTTTTTATGTTAGAAACAAGCAAAGGATGCCCACTATCAGACTTCGCTATGGGTAGGGCAACTAGCCAGTGCAATTAGAAGGAGCAAAAATGATGACATAAAAATGGAAAATTTGTATTACCTTTAAAATACTAAAACTTTATTTTAACCAAGAAAATACATAAAGATTATTACAACAGTAAACAAAATTCATGGAATGAAATTAATATACAGATATAAAAAGATTTTACATAAATAAACTGCAAGTTAAAAGGAATGCTAAGAGAAAAAATAAACACTTGTTTTAGAATAATTAAAGGTAAAATTTGTAGATTACTTTTACTTAAGTGAAAAAAACATTTTAAATAATTTTGAAGACCACAAAAATGAAAAGGCTTAACATGCTCGTGGATAGAAAGATTCCATGTCATTAACATGCTAATCCTTCCTTAGTTTATTTATAAATTCAGCATGATCCTGATAAAAATACCTTATCTTTATCCATTACCATGCTAGACAAGTTGGTTGTATAATTTACATGAAGATGAACAAGAATAGTCAGGAAATTTCTCTAAAACAAGACAAATGAATGTGAGTAAGATATATAGGACTATGGAAAAATATATATAGTGTTTGTCCTGTATATGTGACTGTTGTTGTCTGGCTATTTAAATAACTAGAAACAATGTCAATGTTTGACATCTGTACACCCATCTAGTCCTAGGAAGGGTAGGAAGAGGATCTTTTATTGATTATGATTTTCTAGATTTTGAGGTTGGAATCATGCAATTAAATCAATATAGTCCATGATATGTGAATGAGCAAAGTGAAAGTGCGTGCAAAGTCTGTAACTTAAAATTTGGATATCATTAACAAAGTGTAAATTAAGGCAGAAATAGTTTTGAGACTTTGCAGATTCCTGGGATATATATTTAGCCACCATTAAAAGTACTTTATAAGCATTATTTAGCTTAGGCCTCAAATATAAAACTATTATATTATTACATTTTTTTCTTTCTTTCTTTATTTATTTATATTATTACATTTTTAAGGAGATTTAATTCTTTGTTCCTTTTCTTCTCCAAATATCTGAAAATTACCATTGTTCTTTTTATTTTCAGGACTGAAGCAATGAGTGATTTAGAAGAAAACTAGTGTTTATTACCATTTTATGCAAATATACTATGCCATTTTTGTAAATACATCAAAATATTTCCATGAAGTCACTTCATTTCATATCATTTTAAAAGGTTTAATATCTTTCCCCTGGTTCGTTATGTAGTTGTCAATTTACTACTGAAGCATTATAGCAAAATTATTTTCATGTAACCCATTTTATTATTTCCAACCCAGCAGGGAGCCATCAATTTACTGACAAATTCCTTTGCTCTGATAGGTATAGAGAATGACAGTCATCAAGTGGATGACTATCACTAACCCTACAAATCTGGATGGCACCCTGGATAGATTTGGTGACATCTATTTTCATACTTACAATACTTACAGCATGTACTTATTATTTTTAGTACTGCACTTCAAACATAAGACATTGCACATGGTAGGAAGGCTTCCTACCAGCGAGCCACATTCCTATTTGAATGTGTACCCATAAAGAAACTCATTGAACTCAGTAAGAGCAATATTTCATGTGCTAACATTGAGAATTGCTTAACTAAAACTGTTGGAAATTTACAAGACTATTTAACAGACATTTAGGTGAGTGATATAGAAATTACCTCTTCCAAGTAAAGAGTCTACATTTCCATAGCTTCATGGACAAAGTCACTTGTATTGCCTAATTCATAAAGTTGCAATGTGGACTACTACCTGTAAAATTTTGGGATACTGCCTAGCACATAGTAAGTGTTCAACACATAAATGTTATTCTCTCTATGATAGTGAAATCCTACTTCTTTTAAAGAATTTTTAAGAATTTTGCTTACTTTACAAAGTCTTAAAATAGCAATGAAGTGATGTAGAGGATTAATCATGTCAATAATTGATAAATGTGATGCAGATAAAGGGGAGTAGAAAGAAGAACAAAAATTAATGAATAAATGGAAAGATAACAGGTATCCACTGTGTTGATTCTAAATCAACAGAAAGGATAGTGATAGCACATAGGTGATGGAAAGAACAAAGACTGAAGTTGTCCTCTGGGTGCAGAAGAAGCAAAACCTACCCCACAACAAACAATTGGCATCATGTGATTACATCTTGTACTTTAAAGGGTCAAAGAAGAAAAGTATCAAGAGTTGTTCCCAGACCTTTACAGGCTACACATTAGGATGATGCCAAGCAGTAACAGTACTAAGTGATCACTTTATGTAAAAGCTATCATGTCTAGCTCTATCTCATAATGATTTTCCTCCATTAAAAGGTAAAAGACAAAGGATTATAACAATTTGTGCAAAGTATAAAAGATAAAATTAATATCTTCACATGACTTAGAAGGATTAGCTCAGGAACATTTTGATTGGACTCACTTGAATGCACATGCTGCAAATTCCAATTTTAAGACACAGAGGACAGAGGTGAATGAACAAAATGCAAGATGACATCTACAGATTCTTCATGAAAGTGAATACTAAAACCACAGCTGGGATTAGTATCTGACTCACTCAGTTACTTCATTATACTATGTGCTTTTGTGTGTGTGTGTGTGTGTGTGTGTGTGTGTGTGTGTGTGAGAGAGAGAGAGAGAGAACTAAAATAGCACATATGGGGTATATATTAATAAAGCAATAGTCATAAATAGTGTTATAAAATTATTTGCATATGACCATATCTCTTATGTTAAAATCAGAGGAATCACCAATTAGTTGATACATATCTTTGGACAACCACTGTGTGCCCACTATCTGTTTGATGGAGAGGGTGGGAGACTTTAGAAAGATGATGGAATACAAGCATACATACTAAACCAAAAGCCCAAGTTAATTCAGTCTGTTTTCTAAGTTCTGTATGTTTTATAAAATAACTTCTTTGGGCATGTTGTTCCTTGGATCTCACGTCTAGATCTTCTTTACTGTGGCAGCAATAGAAATGATAAACCTTGGCAAAATGGAAGTTCTGTTTAGTCTAATTCCTGCAGCTGACTGTTATTTAATACCCTAACAGAGGCTGCAACTATACCTGTGCTTCTTAATATGAGCTTTTTTGGAAGGTGAAAATATAGGAAATCCAATCTGACTTGATGGTGCCCACTATTTTCACCTTCTTAGGCAAAAGTTGGAAAGCATCACCCAATAAGCTAATGACCTAAGAATTAGAATTAGGTTTTCTTTGAGCACTAGGAAGTCTTTCTCATTGTTTTATTGATAAGTCCCTTTGAGACATGCAGTAACTATGGTTTGATTTTAATATGTACTAAAAAATAGTCACTAAAGTAGCATGTATGCTTTAGGCACTAGGCATGATGGTCATTTTTGTACTAGGAAAACAGCGTAATAATTTTCATTCATACTCCTTCCTAATTGATCATTTACTACTTTGCTTCTTATATTGTATACATTATATTTCTACAATTGTATATGTATAATTTAGTAAAATAGGACCATGTACAAATGCATGTTTGCCTTGGGAATATGTTAATCAGAAAACTTGTTACTGTATTAGAGTTAGAGTATTTTACCATTTTTACCAGTGATTGTCGAATTTCTTTTGAATGTAAAATCGGCAGCTAATAACAAAAAGGATAACTGGGACAACAAATATGCCAAAAGTCAGGATAGTGGAACAAGGACTACTGAAATCTCAATATTCCCCTGAGAATACTACATGCTAGATGAAAACATTTGGCAGTATTCAGACAAAAATGCTTATGAACTAACCTTTGCCTACACTCACAGATTTCATGCCCAATATCACAGGATGGTAGAGAATCTTGAACTCTGATGAGAGAGAGGTAGTAGACACTAAGGTCATTGGGTTGAGCAGTCAGGAGCGTTTTGGAGCCAAGTAACATGGGACCTAGGGTAGAGGTCAGCATTTGCTTCCATGTAGTCTCTATTAGTTTCAGAACTTGCATTGCATCAGGTCAGGCTCTAAGCTCAGGAGATGTTTTGGCATGCAGAGGGCCTGCAACTCTGAGAGCATAAGAGAAAGATCTGGATGAGAGTCAGACACTCAGTACTCAGTTGTTGTGCATCTTTCCCTTGCCCTCCTCCATCTTCACCAAGTCTGATGATTGAAGAGAGCAAAACTACAGCTGCCAGTCAGGAAAGAGTGCATGAATCTTCAGTTGTGTGTTCTTTGTTTTTTTTTTTTTTGTTTCTTTTTTTTTTTTTTTTTTTTCATAGTGACCACACTTTCCTCTCCCTCTTCTCCCTCCAGCTCCCTCCCCCATTTCCCTTCTACCCTCCCACATACTAGGTCAGTACCATGCAGGAACTATGGTTCAGAGTCACTGAGCTCCCATTAGCTCAAGTCAGCTGTCTATATGGGTTCCCCAGTCATGACCTTGAAACCCTAGTACCTTTCTTCAACAGGACTCCTGGAGCTCTTGCCAGTGCTTAGATGTGGATCTCTGCAGCTGCTTCCATCACACAGGATGAAGGCTATATATTGACAACTTTGGTAGTCACCAATCTGATTACAGGAGAAGGCCAGTTCAGGTACCTTCTCCAATAGTGCTAGGAGCCTTAGCTATGATCATTCTTATAGATTCCTGGGAGTTTTCCTGACACCAGATTTCTCCCAACAAAATTTTCCCCATCAAGATATTTCTTTCATTATTCTCCCTCCATCCTACCCCCAACCAGCTCAACATTATCCCTCATACTCCCATAATTCCATTCCCAACCCTGTACCCTTCTTCCTGCCCTAAGCTTACCCAGGCTATTTTCCTTTCCCAGGAAATCCATGCATCTTTGGGGTCTCCATATTACTTAGCTCTGGGGCTGTGGATTGTAGCCTGGCAAGCCTTCACAGCTAATATGCACTTATGAGTAATAATATACCATGCTTGTCTTTTTAAGTCTGGGTTACCTCACTTAAGATAATTTTTTATTCTAATTTTATCCATTTGCCTTCAAATTTCCTGGTGTTCTTATTTCTAAAAGTTGAGTAATAAAATACTACATTATGTAAATGTACCACATTTTCTTTATCCATTTCCTAGTTGAGAAGCATCTAGGTTGTTTCCAGGTTCTGACTATTACAAATAACACTGCTATGAATTAGTTGAGCAAGTGTCCTTCTGGTATGATTGAACACCCTTTGGGTATATGCCCAAGATTTCTATGACTAGTTCTTTAGGTAGACTGATTCCCAATTTTCTGAGAAACTGCCATACTGATTTTAAAAGTGGATGTACAAGTTTGCACTCCCACCAACAATGGAGGAATGTTCCCCTTACTCCACACCCTCACCAACATAGTTGATATTAATGTTTTTTGTTCTTAACCATTCTGACAGGTGTAAGATGGTATCTCAGAGTCCTTTTGATTTTCATTTCCCTGTGGCTAAGGATGTTGAACAATTCTTTTAGTATATCTTGGCCATTCTGTTGAGAATTCTGTTTAAATCTGTGCTTCATTTTTAATTGGATTATTTGTAATTTTGATGTCTAGTTTCTTGAGTTCTTTGTCTATTTTAGAGACCAGCCCTTTGTCAGATGTAGAGTTGGTGAAGATCTTTTCCCATTCTGTAGGCTGCCATTTTGTCTTATAGATAGTGTCCTTTGCCTTACAGAAAGAAGCTTTTCAGTTTAGGAGGTCCCATTTATTAATCATCAATCTTAGTGTCTGTGCTACTGGTGTTATATTCAGGAAGTTATCTCCTGTGACAATGCTTTCAAGTGTACTTTCTCTTCTATCAGCTTCAATGTAACTGGATTTATGTTGAGGTCTTTGACCACTTGGATTTCAGTTTTGTGCAGGGTGATAGATATAGATCTATTTGCATTGTTCTACACACCAACATCCAGTTATGTCAGCATCATGTGGTGAAGATGCTTTCTTTTTTTCCATTGCATAATTTTGGCTTTTTAAAGAAAGAAAAACAGGTGTTTATAGGTGTGGATTTATGTCAGGGTCTTTGATTGATACCCTTGATCCACTTGTCTGTTTTTATTTCAATTCCTTTTTAGGAAGCTACAAAGATGTAACAAAGAAAGAGAATTACAGACTAATATCACTCATAAACACTGATGCAAAAGTATTCAATAAGTATTCAATAAAATAGTGGCCAACCAAATTAAAAAAAAAAAAACAAATCATCCACCATGATTAAATAAGCCTTATCCCAGAGATGCAGGGATGGTGCAACATACAAAAATCTGTCAATGTAATCCACCACATAAACAAACTGAAACATAAAAACTACATGATCATCTCATTAGATGCCAAAAAAGCCTTTGACAAAATGCAACACCCTTTTATGATAAAGGTCTTAGAGCTATCAGGGATACCAGGAACATACCTAAACATAATAAAGGCAATATACAGCAAGTTGACAACTTAAATGGAGAGAAACGCAAGGCAATTCCACTAAAATCAGGAGCAAGACAAGGCTGTCCACTTCTTCTATATCTATTCCCTACAGTTCTTGAAATTCTAGATAGAGTAATAATACAACAAAAGGACATCAAATGAATACAATTTGGAAAGGAAAAAGTCAAACTTTGTTCTTTGTAAATGCTATGCTCCTATACATAAATGACCCCAAAAGTCCCACCAGGAAAATCTTACACATTCAGTAATGTGACTGTATATAAGAGTAATTATAAAAAATCAGTAGCTCTTCTATATAAAATTGATAAATTGGCTGAGAAAGAAATCAGAGAAACAACACCCTTTACAATGGACACAAATAATATAAAATATTTAGGGGTAATTCTAACCAAACAAATGAATGACCTACATGACAAGAACTTTTAAGTCTTTGAAGAAGGAAATTGGAGAACATATCAAAAAAGTGGAAAGATCTCCCATGTTCATGCATCGGTAGGATTAACATAGCAAAAATCTTACCAATCTTACCAAAAGCAATCTACAGATTCATTGCAGTCCCCATCAAAATTCCAAACAAATTCTTCACAAACTTTGAAAGAACAAAATTCAACTTCATATGGATAAACCAAAAGCCCAGTGTATCTAAAACAATCCTGAATAATAAAGGAACATGAGTGTATCACCATCCCTTACTTCAAGCTGTACTATAGAGCTACAGTAATAAAAACAAACAAAACAAAACAAAACAAAACCAAAAAAAACTATTGCATGTTCTAAAACCAAGGATGGGTAAAAGGGTTCTTCCAAGGATTCATCTTATAAGTTTATACAAAAAGAAAAGGTAAAAGAAAAAGGAGAAAAAACAGAAGAGGCTATGTATATCTATTCCTTGAAATATTTTAATACTAAAATGTCATAAAATCATGTCTTCAGATTTGATCTAAGTCCTGATTCTGAATTTGTGTAATTCATTAGAGAAAGAAGTAAAAACACTTCAGTATAAAGTCTGTTTTCTCAACACCATTTATTTTGTATGAGATAGAGAGAAAGTAGGTTGCTAGTTGTTTTTGCCAAATAATTATCTATTATTAACAAGGAAACTATATGTCAACAAATTGGCTGGAAGAACACCCACAGTACTTAGGCCAAAGTAAGAGACTGTTGATTTCTATTTTTTTTTAAAGCTCAGGAACATTTTTTGAAAACAACAAATGAAAAAAAAAAATCAGGCCATCTGTAGGATTCTAGTTTCACTCCAGCTTCCTTTCTAGGACTACAGGAATGTCTGTGACCTTGCTCTGTATCTGCCTGTGTGACTTGCTGTATGTTTAGACAGTGACCTCCATAGAAGTCCCTTGACTCCCATCAGTGGCTGTAAAATGCCAGACCAGAGAAAGGAGTGCCACTGCTATCTAGCAATCTCAAGATGAACACTTGCCTTTTCATGCCCTCCAAGGACAAAGAACAGAGGCCCTGGAGACTCCAGATTTTCTAAGGATAAATAATTAACTACTGACTTTTCATAAATCTATCTGGTCAGACACATTCTTCTATCTAGAGAAACATGGCTCTGGAAGAGTTTTGAGTTGTCAAGTGTATGTGTGTACTCACATTTTGGTCAAGATGAGCCTACAGTGCAAATTATGCCCAGCATTTCATGGTCTCATTTCTATGGCAAACAGCTCTCCTTACTGAACCTGCACTATGCAATGGCTTATGTTTTTTCTGCTTTATTGTGATAAAGAATCACTAAGATTATAGAGAATAAGTTTGTGATGTGGGAACATGTATCCCTTTGGCACTCACCTACATTTGATGTACTACTGAAAAGTTGATTGGTAGGTTTAAAACTGATTATTTGGTTTAATTCATGGAATAACCTGTATCTTTTCCTCCGTGGCTGATGGTGTCCTATAATCCAATGCATCCTTCTATTTTTCCCTTTATTATTTCCTTGGGAAAAGAACACTTATATCCATACAACACAGATAGTTGAGGTCCAGTATATGACTAAGACTTACATAAGTTTTCTCTATATCTTCTTAGTTAGCACTTCTTAGTGAGTCTGCAAGAAATAAATGGAACATAGAAAAGAGAGTGGAGAGGCAATGACTTTAATAATATTGTTGTGTCTCTAGTAGCTTCATGTGGGTTGAAGGCCATCTGGATGATATTATGGGAAAAGGGCAGCCTGATGGGACATTTGGAACAGAACTGTGTTTATTAGATAACTTGTATAATGCAATTCAGACTTTGGAACACCTGATAGGAACATTGAAGGTAGGCAACTCCAAGCAAAAAAATATATGATTACCATGTGGGTATGCCGGCATGGATATGATTTTATAGGTAGGAACAATTTTGTTTTGGAGATTGCAGAATTGTTAATGGGCCCTCCAAACCAATATAGTATTACTCAAAACAAGAGAGATAATTAAAATTCTGGTGCTTATAGCTGTTTTACAGGAAATTGCCTAGGTCTTCAAAATGAATAAAATGATTTTCTCCTTCCGTTCAAGGTAGAATTTCTTCTTCCTTTAATGTTTCTACTTAATGCTTACCTTCCAAAGTTTGCCTCTTGTTAAAGATAATTCTGGTTTTTGTAGCCTTTCTTGAATGTCACACGTTTTTTATGATTAAAAATGTTTATTATGCTGATGCAGAAAAGAATAATATGATAAACAGATAAGCATGTAATAATGCATATTTCCCCCATATAACTTAATTTATCCCTAGCTCTGGATATACATTTTCTTATTGAACATCTTGCCTTCCAACTGGGGGATGCCACGCAATTTTTAAGGAGGAAAAGAAATTTTTCTTTAAAAATACCTATTGAAGAACTATTACATTTATGTTATAGTTTTGTCATTCAAATGATTTAAGAATATGAGGTATTACTGCCAAAGAATGTGATTCCCAAGCTTAGAATTTATGTTAAACTAAATAATGAGGCATACTGAATATTTAATTCTGAAACTTGGTAGTTTGCTTTTTATTTTTTTAAACCAGCGAGAAAATACATGTGAAGGCATAGGAAAGTCATCATAGGACATTTTTAGGTCTAAGAGAGCCATTCATATTTACCAAGAAAATTTAAAAATATTTTCTGACCTTTTAAATTATAACTGTCTTAGTGATCTCACTAAACAACAAACATGACTGCCCTGCACTTGGTAATGCAGGAGGCATCCATGCACCATTTGTCTATGGCACTCTTTTATGAATAAAAACTTGTGAGTAGGTACTGGGGTAGTAACCCTGGTGGATCTACAGAATGATGGAGAAATTATCACCTGGCCCTGTCTCTCCACCTTCCCAAATGGAGAAGGCCAGTGAATCTTTCAAAGCTCCCCCCGCCTCCCTAGCCCTTCCTGTGTCTCTTTATACTAATCTGTGTCTGCCAAAAACCTCTATGGTTTATTCTGGAATTGGACTCTGCACTCTAATTCAAAGTTTAATTTTATTGTCAATGCAAACAAATCTCCTGCCACACATCTACAGTGCAAAAGATAGTTACCTATAATTCTGTCAGTCTATGCATATTCTGTATTATATATGTGCATGTGTCTGTAAAATGAAGCTGAAAACATACTTCATTATATAAACCTTTGGAAACCTGCTATTCTTGACCCCTACTTGGAAAATCAATGATCAAAACAATTCCTTATCTCTGTTTATTTAACTATCATGTATGGTTATCTTTATGGCACAAAAGAGGAAAGAGCAGATACCGTAAATCAATATAGCAACAATCATCATTTGATGTTCTAAGACTCTTACCAGTTGCCAAACTCAGCACTCTCATGCTGACAGAAAACTGACACAGCTTAATTAAGTGATTTAGACTCAGGACAGAGTTAAGTAAGGCTAGACCTCAGATACCCAACTTCTAGAGTAGCACACATTGACACTCAACTTTCAAAAAGAAGTTCCATTCTAATTTTTATTACAATGATGGGAAAAGATAGTATGTGATTAAGATGAGATGGATGCAGATAACACGGTTAGATCATCTTTTGTTCTTAATTTTTCTTTGTTGTGGGTTCAAACTAATTAAAAATAGATTGAGCTTTTTATTTTCTTCCAAATGCTGTAATTCAAACTATTATGAAGTGAAGCAATTCTTTTTATTCTCTATTTGAAAAAGATCTCATGTTACATTCATTTTAGATGTGAATTTTAGGAACTGCCAAATGAAGGGTGTCTATTGCTGTATAAGGTGATGTGTGATACAGTGAGAATGCATTGGAGTATCAAACCTGAAACATTACATTTCAAGGGAAATTAGCATTTCTGTAAAGATATGCCTCATTCTTTTGCAATTCTGTTGAACTTTTCATTTCTCACCAAGATGTTTAACACCGTTGGACCACTTCATGCATCACTCTGAGAGAACTTGTCTTCCCATCTACCCACTCAGACATTAGCCATCATTGTCAGCTTGTCTACTTCTGTGGTAGCTTCCCAAAAATTCAGCTGCACACATTCTTCTATCAAAAGCCTTCAAAAGTCATAGTTTCGTGATTAATCCCAATGTTTTTCTATATGTTTACTCCAAACAGTATTATTAAGTACTATATCTATTAGAGTAAAAATTATTTTGGCTGTCATACTTTCTCTTAACCTGCTTCTATATCCCAGAGACTGTACAGAGATGGCCCAGAAGGAGCTGAAGTGGGGAGACAAACTTATTCATAAGCGCTTAGCTTTAAGGAGGTCACGCAAAGATCCAAATTTACTTTTATTTATTGGTTTGTTGGTTTATTACTTGGAAAAGAAACAATTTGTTTTGGCTTATGATTATCTTTCTTCATTGATTAGGGCTGTTAAGTACCTCACAGAACAAGAGTATATGAACAGGCCAAGTTGCTTACATCATGTTGGTTGGCAGCATGGTGATGTGGCAGCCAGGAAACAGACATAATCACATGGGAAGGGATCAGAACAAGATATAACCTCTCAGGACATACCACCCACAGTCTACTATGCCCAGCTAGATCCCATCTCCTAAATTTTACAAATATTGAATCGAACAAAAGTTGGCATACCTTCAGTTATAGTGAGGACTTTAGTTATGAGAGACTGTTACCTGCATCCAGAGCGGTAAAACCTGTGTGATGTGTCTTACAATTCCACGCTGCAATAGACTTGCTCCCAATATGTGACTAATATAGGTTTGTTGGAGGGATGAATAGAAGAACAGAAGAAGGTAAAGGAACACTTGTGTGAGGCTCCATAGCTGTGCTGCTTCTGCTGGTGCTGAAGGTGACAAGAGCTGACGTTTTATCCATATCATGTGTACTTAGAAACCACATTTTACCTCTTCAACAATCCTATTAAGAAGGTATTATTGTTATTAATTCCCAACCTACAAAGCAGGAGACAGACTCATAAAATTGACAAAATATATCTAAATCCATAGGTCTAGTAAATAGTAGAACTAAGATTTAACCATAGGCCCATATATCTCCTCAAACATGACCTACATGTATAGAAACTGGCTTCCTTTTGCTTCTCTATGTCAGCATCCAAGCTTAAGGATGTACCAAACTTCTCAAATAAAAGCCATATTCTAGCTGTAGACAAAGCCCACGACTACTTGGTGCAAGCCTGGGTAGTAATTCAATAACAACAAGGCCCCTCTTAAAAAGTCTCAGTATCTTTAGTCCTTCCTAGAGGTGAACAGCACAGAGCTGACTGGCAGTCCTGGTGTTCCTTAAGTATCTGTCATATTTGAATCAAGCAGTTCTCACTTTTCCATCTAAATATAGTTGCTGAAGGGGACAGTGAGTTTCTCCTGTCTCCACTGGGGAGAATTTTAAGCAAAGACATATCCCCAAAGAGCTCTCTAGCTCCTACCAGCAATCACAACTTGGAAAAGAACTTGTTGTACAAACTAAGAATCTCATTTACTAAAATAATTATTTAGAGATAATAGCCAAAATTCCAAGTAGTGAAGTAAGAGTGCAATTAGAATTTTGAGTCAACATACAAAGCAAGTGTTGTATCACTTTAGTTCTGAAACAACATTAAAACAATCTTATTTCCCAAAAAAATGATGTTGGTGACCACTGCCTCAGACTTGTCTTGTGATTGCTCAATAAGGATTCTCCTAAAGGTCATTTTAATTCATCATAGTCAGCACTGAAACATAAATAACCTGGCAGGTTCAGTGCGCATGACAAATCGGAATGCAGGCTTGTTTCATCTCTGCCTCACTGTTTTGCCAATCTATCTTTCTAAATATTTCCAAAGGTCCCCTCAACGACTTAGCCTGAGCTAACATCCTCAGCTGTTGATCCTCATTCCTTCCTTTAGAAACTGTTATATTCATTCCCACATCGTGCTAGCCCATCAAAAGCCATACCAACACACTTTCAATCTCTAGGCAAGCTTGGTTCTTAAACTGAAAAGCTTCAAAGGATGTCTGATGCTCAGTCAACAAAAGATCTAAGTTGTCCTTAAATTAATCTGGGAACCTAACCAATTTTTTTTTTAAAAAAAAATTACCAATAGCCATTGTTCTGCCAAAACAAAGGTCACCAGGGCCAGGCTTTTCTAAGCATGTTCCTTGGTGCAGGTGATTATGTTTGTCTGTCTATGTCTTTTTTTTTTTCCTTCTTTCCATCTTTCCTTTTTTTCTCCCTCCCTTCCTCCCTCCCTCCCTTCCTTCTTTTTCTTCTTTCCTTCCTTTCTTCCTTCAGTCCTCTCTCCCTACTTCTTAACTTCCTTCGTCCTTCCTTCCTTCATTCCTTCCTTCCTTTCTTCCCTCCTGTTCTCATTTCCTAAATTGTAGCACCTGTGCTTTCAGCTTCTTGATACTCTGTATACTGAATTTTTGTTTCAGAAATGATTCCTTATTTCATTAGATCACCCTGACTTCCCTCTGACTGGCTATCCCAGACACCTACAATGCTCTGCTCTCTGGGCAGGATATTCTGTCCCTGTTGGTTATTATTACATGTTTCCAGTTTCTTACAATCTAGGGATCTTGCTATTTATTCAGACTACTTGATGTAATAATTTCTTCTGGAAATAGCTTCTCCTTAGCTGCTTATAGAGACGAGTCCCTTTGATAGATCTTTTTTGCCTATTTCTTCTGGTTTACAAATTAAATACTGGTTTTGTTAATATATTAATAATTTCTTACCAGTGTTTACACACTTCATGCACAAGTGTGTGTGTATGTGTGTGTGTGTGTGTGTGTGAGAGAGAGAGAGAGAGAGAGAGAGAGAGAGAGAGAGATAGAAACAGAGAGAGATTGTGCCAGCTGTGTCCCAGTGGTCTTTCAGTGGTCTCAGCATGGAAGGCTGAGAATATTTTTTCTCTTTTTCCTTTACCCTTTCTTAATATTCAAAAGCTAGTCAAATCTTGTCATAGGATGTAAACTCTGTCCTTTCTGTTATCCTCATTGACATGATGCTGATTCCGGCTTCACGATCCACTTTGTTACTTCTCCCAGCATTGCTCCTCCACTGTGGGGGTGTGAGAAGGTGTGTCTGCAGATAAAGCCGGGAATCCTATTGTGACTTTGCCAATGTGGTTTCTGTTTCTGCTTCCATATCTTATCCCCCTTTCCATGTTCCTTGGATTGTCTCTTATGATCTGCCTTGTCTCCATGATGGACCATGTGTTCTTGACTGGAGTTCCACCTGTCTGTTTTTCTTCTTTATGTGCTGTATGATTGGAAGACTTCTCAGTTATATCACACAAATCAATAATTCTTCTATTTACTAGTTTACAGATTATCTGATTTATTATTTTACCATTTATTATGGGTACTAGTTTTTACATTTATCAAATAACTTTTTTCAACTGGATGTCCATTCTCATTTTTAACCACTCTTTAGAAAAACTCTCTGCTCTTAGTACTTATTTTGAATGCTATTTATACCTATCGCTTTCACCATAGTAAATATAACTATTTAAGGTGGCAATACTCATGTCCCTTTTACATCATTTCGATATGTTATTCTTTAAGTTTGTTGACTTCACTAGTTTACCCTTCTCATTTTTGCCCTCGTATATTTTGGGAGCAGAATCTTAAGCTGTATATGTGCCATCCTGTTGCTTATCTCACACTGTAACATTTGTCTCTGTCTGCCAGGATTCTCCAACTCTCAATCTAGCTCTTAGGTTAGGACTTGTGGCTTAAGATGGCAGGATTTACTGCTTGCAACCTCCTATGTATTAAATTCTACATAAACAATGGCTCTAGTTAGAGGTCACTTCTAAGAAAATGACCAGGACAGGAAATGCCACTGGAGAAATTCTCCTGTTGCTTTTCTACCTTGTATCTGTATCCTTCCTGCTGTGGGGGAGAAAGACATCTGGGAAGGAGCGTGTGGTAGAATGTGGTGATTAGTTTGTCCAAAGTGGTTTAGAGATAGAGTGAAAATATGTGATTTGAGTATTTAAGGATTTTGCTTTAGGCCTGTCTGTGAGCCATAGATGAGGCACTCCGGGACTGCATTCTTACAGTGAGCAGGGAAGCTTGCTTCTGCATGGCAGCCATCTGTTTAACACTTATATCCCTTCCTAGATGGGCAGGCACATATTACTAGTGCAGAGTCCTATGGCTAGACCTACATGGCTGTACATAGAAGTTACACTTTCCAAACCATTATTAGTGAGGAGATGATGTCCATCTGACTTATAAATCACTCTCTGCCCCAACCTTGATTGGTTCTGAACTTGAAGGGCTAAAAGGATGTCATATATTGGGCCTCTTGCCATCTGACAATTGTTGGAGTCTTTTCCCTGCCAGGATCCTGTTTTGCAGACATTAAAGAAGTTAACAACAACAACAACAATAACAGCAAAAATCACTCAATTAACTCTATTGCCCATGCTTAAAAAACTAAAACCATGTTCTTTTTTCAGAAGAATCCTCACTATAATGCAGTGTTCAAACAGCAAGGAGGAGATGAAGATACCATTTGTTGTAAATGAAAAATCAACCTCAACACATTCATCTATCCAGGTCTCATAGTGCAGATATACAACCCCATCTTTACTTCAGAAGCACCTATTAAATCAACCACATGTATTAGTGATGTTTCTGGGCCTGTACCGGAGTCACTACAATGTCAAAGACTGTACCCAGACTGTACCGTCTAATGGATTATTTCCTGGTTGTAAGTATAAGAAAAACAGCAATACCACAAACTGAATTGTAAAAGAATAATCAAGTTGAGAACTAACGTTTGGCATAGGTAGATAAAGTTCACAGACAGATGACTGGAAGAATTTCTGGCTAATTGGGCTTGGAAAGAAATTACATACTAGTCTCGTTCTTTTTTAAATGGTGCAGAAAATGAAAATATAAAGAGAGAAATTCTAAAAGTCATAGATGAGCTCAAATATATCTGTGGCTCCAAAGCATGTTTGGTTCTGAAGTTTCATGTCCACTGCTCTCATGCTAAGGACAGCATACCAGTGGCTCATGATTACAGCTTCTCTGAAGGAGTGAAGGCTAAGTAAGAAACCCCTCTGCATTGGTCTTAACGGTGGAAGCCTAACAATCCAAGACTTAAAAAATCTTTCAGGTGAGCTACTGTCATGGAGACACAGCCTCATCTCCATATGGGAGAGACATACTATATTTGCACAAAAGGGGAATGTTATGTGCACATCAGGAAGACTGGAGTGAACTGTTCAATTCTAGGAGTTTGACATCTAATTCCCAGAAAAGACTATAAAGGATTTGTTTAACTCTGTAATCATCTCTGTATCACTGGTTGCTGTCTCAGAGTAGAAATAGGATGAAATCCATTGCTGTCCTCCCCCCCCCCCCCAGTGTGTTAGAAGAGTGGACTGGGATGTGGATGGTTCATCTCCATTGCTTCCGTTTTCTGGGCTGGAGGCCATAAGGCACTTGGCTTCTAGAGTTCAAGCTGTTCTCTTCTTCAAATATCCCCTGACAATCAATTTATTGAGTGATCCTGATATTGCCCCATGGATGAAATGACAATTACACACCCACCAGGAAGCAAAAGGTGGTGAGAACAGCAGTAACTATACATTAGTAAGGGTTTGGGACTTAGACTATGGTATGAGGTGAGAGTGAGACAGAGTCTCTCTCTCTGTGGGTGTGTGTATGTATTTCATGAGTTATAACAGAATAATTTTGATGATTACAAGTAATTAAAACACTTCTACTCAATGGTCAATATAGTCACAACAATAAGAGGACTGAAAAGCAAAGAATTTATAAGAAAGGAATAGGAGAGAGAGAGAGCAGGGGAAAGAGAAAAAAAACTAGGTAGCTAGATGAAATAATGGACTGGAGGCAGGGGCTAATCTACTCTCTTAGACACCAGTCATGACAGCAAACACTAGAGTGGGTTCGGCTGGAAAATATTATACTTTGATTATTGAGTCGGAGCCATACTTCCATCAAGAGTGACTAAAGAGAATTCCAGTTTAGAACTGCTTCCTTCTCTCCAACATGTAATTCCTTTGGATTCTACTAGTGTTGATGATGAGAGGGGCCTCAATAAAAGGCAAAGTTACTGATTTAAAAAGTGATTTCATTCTACTTCATATTTTTGCATATTGGCTAAACTGTGCCTTAATTTTAACTGTTTTTATCTTTCCCTCCAATGGAAATATTAGCAAACAGTTTCTGTGTTTCTATAAAAAAGTAAAAGTTTATATATATATATATATATATATATATATATATATATATATATATGAGCCCAGCAGACAGATATAGGTTATATCTGTGTTTGAGCACTTCTGTGTAAGCCAGTCATATCATATGGGACTAGATAAAAAGCAGAAACTATGACTCCTCCATTGTGTTGCTCAGCAAAAATCAATTGCCCAATTCGTTGAATTAAATCTAAAAGTAAATTAAACATATTCGGTTCCATGTTTTTATGTTTTTGAATGTTATTCCAATGAGCACTCTGTGTTTTACTTTGTATCTCATTTCCTGTGATTCTGAGTAAAGAAAATGGATCATTTATATTTATCAATTGATTATTGATGAGGAGAACCACAATGCATCTGATACATGTATACATGTGTGAGAGAGAACACTACCTGAGTGTATCACACATGTACACATGTGTACGTGTGTGTGTGTGTGTGTGTGTGTGTGTTTATGTGTATGGGTGCATGGTTAATGGATGTGTTTAAAACAGGTTATTGTATATAACCTGTTTAAAATATCTACACATTATTTTCCTAATTTCATTTTAATAAATAGCATTTCTGAGGGCTCAAGAACTGCCTAATTGTATGAGAACATTTTGTATAAAATCAGACTTAAATCCTAAACACACTGATAATAACTGCCACATGTCTTTTTACATAGCTCCTGAGAATAATAAGGCATTCCACACAAAATTTCTATGTTAAAGGCTTGTCAATAGGATTAAATCCAACCCAGAGCAAGGTGGCAAAAACATGTCATCCAGTACTTACAAAGCAGCATGAGTACAAATGGATCCTGTCCAGTTCCAATGTATATTATAAACAAGTAAAAGTACATGAATTACAACACCCAGAGCTGAGCATTGAGGACATTACTGCACACTTGAGATAACTTTGGTAACAGAATAAGCAATTGTTTCACAGTGTGACATGAAAATAACAGACAGTATTCATGTCTGCAGAGTCAAGCACAATCTTGTCTGCTTTATCATGTAGAGATTTTATCTATCTATCTATCTATCTATTTATTTATTTATTTATTAGAAAGCTGGCAGGCCCATGAGTAATGCATAATGGTGATGGTGAATAGTTTTTAGAATAGATTAGTAGGTGACATCATGGATAAAGGATTATTTATCACCATAATCTAAAACAAAATGCAACACAATGGCTTGATGGATGCATTTTATGGTTTTCAACCAATCATAATAATGGAATTATTGACTAAAGTTTTATGTATCCTCTACACATCCTTCATCTTTTAGAAAAGGAAAAGTGATAATTCAGAAGGGCCAGCCTCTGTATAATATGCTTTGACTTGCTCAAACACAGTCCTGCTTTGGGACTCTGTCCTCTAAGTACTGCCCAGCAAGCAAACAACTACTGCTGAGTGAAAAAAAACATCTGAGGTGTGGTAGTGTGGCTCGGCCCATTGCTTGGTCAAGTGGCCAAGGATACAATAATATGAAATAATGCTGGTTTTCTCCAAATGAGGCAAAGGTTTTTGTAGGTCACTCATGTTTCTTGGCTGGTAGGGTCTGACATAGGAAAGAGATGAGACATAAAATAGTGAAGAGATAAGGATAAGTCAGATTTTTTATTTGAAAATTAGATGGGCACTTTTTCACTCACTACCTACCTTACTGTTTGAGGTAGGGTCTTATTAACTCTTCAGCTTACTGATTAAGTTTGGCATGTCCAGTTTATACATCATAAAGTTAAACAGTCCAGACAAGAGCAGTATCTTGCCATATTGGAAGTAAACTCCATAACGAGTTTCTTCAATGTCCATCTTCCTTTTTGACGCAGGTGGTGTGGCCAGGAACAATTATGTCTCATTGTCAAGAAAAACCCTAAACCATTTTAAATGCCATATTCTGTAGGTCTTTGAAAGGTTTGAAGAATGTCTATCTATCTCAAATACATCTCTGCATATCTAGAAAACCTAACTCACCTAGCTATAAGTTTTGACTATTATAGGTAACTATCTAAAATCTGTACTAAATTATACATTACATTTTTAAATGAGCTATATAAACATAATACATAAACAAGATGAGAAATATACATACCACAACATTGACCTGAAATTGTATCAATAAATGATAATCCATTCCAAAACAAAGTATTCATATCTATACCATAATTTCCTTTTTTACCTTTAAAAAGATTTGGCTGCGATCATTAACCATTTATAACCAACCCCATTTAAATGAAAACAAACATTTATAAACAATATTTGGGAATTTGGGCGTCGTTCTTTCCAAACTACTTCTTGCTGATAGTGGGAACTGTCATAGGGATCCTAAGAACATGCAGAAATTCTGGCTGTAGTCTGTAAGGCTGTCTTGTTTAAGCTTTTTTGAATGTTGGATCACCAGTTACTCTATTTTAGGGGGCCTGGTTTGATCAAACAACATTAGTCTGGAAGGAATCCACAGTTTTTTATTTTCTGTGGAAACAAAAATAGAAATCCTTTTCCTCAGTAACTTGTCCTTAGACTTAAATTTTGGAGTCAAAGCATTTTAAATATATAAATTGAATTAATCCAGCAGTATTTCCTTTAACAGTTGTTTTCTCAGCAGTCAAACGATATAAAGACAATATAATGCCATACAGTACACAGATTTTCTCTGAGCTTTTTATTTTTACGTGGTCTTCCCACTTCTGACACCAGATATCATGGTTAAATAAGGATCAGGATAAACAAATAGGCCAAATAGATGTTTATTCAGGGAGAAATAACTTACAACCTAGACAGATGAACACCAGGAAATTCCACTCGATGCTCTCCTGTCCGAGTCATGCCAGCAAGAGAGCTTTTCCCAGCCCTTTCTCTGACCTCCTCCACAGGTCACTTCCGCCCATGTCTCCACCCCCCAATGGGCGTGGTCAGTGCCACAGAAGGACTAACTCACTACAGAGAAAAGTTTGAAAGAGGTTTCAGTGAACTCACGTGTGAGTCCCTGTTGTATTTGAGGCCTTGTTCAAGTTTTGTCACTTGTCTCCCCAACTTCTGTGTCGTGGTGTAAGGACAGAGGATGGGGTCAGAAGTATCAGATCTGCTGGAGACTAGGCCTGGGTCATGGTTATGGCACTGAGTCTCAAAATGACTTCAACTTGCCACCACAGTTCCCCTTCTTTAGAATGCAGTTCATGTTGGATCCTGTTTCATCTGGTCACTCTGAAAGTGAAATGTTAAGGGAAAGTGAAGGACATTCCTGAAGTGTTAACTAAACAGAACTCACCACTGTGATGAACTGTGCCTGTTTTTAAAAGTGTGGATCACACACTCGTGCATGCTGTTTGTGATTTAGTTGTTTACTTCAATGTATTTTTTACTTGATACAGTCTGAGAAATGAGTGAAGAAAAATTTCAGTAGATAGACCTCTGAGGAGAATAAAATGGTTTTTGAAATAGAAGTCAAAAGAATATATTTTCTATCTATCTGTCTATATCTGTTTTGATAAACTTTTATGAAATTGTTACTCTGTTCAGGGTGTCAGATGGTACAGGAAATATGAAATTCCCACTTTGCATTGGCAAATGCTTTTAAATTAAAAATCTACAATCATCTTACCAATATTAGCTGACAATTCATTAGCATTAGCCCTAAGATCTTTAGTTCATTCTAGCCCCTTAGCACTAATTAACAAAAACATCTTTTACATTTGCCCTTCAGGTGATTTCCACAAAGTGCTTATAATTTGTTTCCAAAGAACATACATATTTGCACCATGTGTGTTTTATATTCTTATTTTGATTTTCTTATAAAAAGAAAAGTCTGTTATATGAGTAAGCAAATATTTATAGGTTTATACTATATATATATAAATTACATGTATGTGTATATGTATCATACATTACATATATGCATATCACACAATAGGTATTTATTAAATATTTTATAGTCCTAGGCATGAAATGAGAATATGGCATGTCATATGGATGTTTAAGAGGGAAAAATGTAAATAAATTTAGTATTGTTAACACTTGGAAGTAAATATAACCTCATAGAGACTCCTGAAGTTTTGTGAACTGAAAATCATTGTGAAGACTCTTAGTGAGGGAAGTTATACTTTCTTTTGAAGAGACATGTACATTGAAAAGGGAAATAAGTGAAACTGATATGTATCGAATTTTCTGTTAATATTAAAATAGAATTAAAATGTGAAGGGCATTGCAGAGTATTTGGAAGACTGAAGTGTGTGTGTGTGTGGGGGGGTGCTAGAGTTCCAGGCCATCATGGGCCTACATAGTCAGACCTTATCTCAAAATTGATGATGATGATGAGGACGATGATGATAACAATAGTGTTGCAGTTTGAATGTGGAATATTCCCCGTAGGATCTGGTGTTTGGTCCCCAGATGTTGGTCCTGTTTGCAAAGGTTATGCCATATTTAGGTGGTGGAGCCTTGCTAGGAGGAAGCTTGTCACTAGGTACAGGCTTTGAGGTTTTGTAGACTGGCACCATTTATGTTCTCTTTATTTGTTTCCTGAGTGTAGATGTGATGTGACCAGCTAGCTGGCTTCTCCTGTCATTTTACCCTCCCTGCATATTGCTATGTCTTAGTCATCATGATGGACTCTATCACTATGAAGCAATGAGACATAATAAACTCTCCCATGTTTTTGCCAGGATATTTTATCACAACATTGGAAGGGAAGATAATATAATATAGACAGTATAAGGAAGGAAACACAGTTGCTTCAGAAGCCATCTATCTTTAGTTATGGTGGGAATCAGATACCTGACTGATAAAATTGTTACTCCACTGAGTAGAACATATGACGTGTTCATACCTTATCCTGAATTTCCCAGCCTGGTGCCAAGTCTTGTTGTGATAGGTCTCTCCATTCTGTTACTGACCAAAGAGAGGATATAGATCTGCTCTACCAAGCTTTCAGTATGACATTCTTTAAAATCTAGATTTTCTTGCTAAACAGAGAAGTCTTAAGATGTGAATGATAGAAATGTACATGAGAAATCACTTAATTTCATGACAACATGTGGTATTAAACAAAGAAAAATTCCTTTACAGAATTGACTATACTTGTATTTCTGACAGTGGTTCACATTTCTGTCCATTATTTTAAGTGGCAACTTTGCTAAAGGATAAGGATGACTTATTTTTTCTGATTAGTAGGTGGCAAGAAAGGATAGAGAACTCATGCATTTGCTTCATTGTTGAAAAGATATCAGAAGGCTGCAACCATAGGTCAAATATAATGAAGGAGGGTCTAAAATAAGTAAATATAGATTTATACTCTTAGCAGTCCCAATTCTTAGGCTTTCAAACCTGAGGAAAAAATGAAGCTGAATGGTATAGTGACACAGCTGATAAAGATCAATTCTGGTAACTTGAAAGCCCAGCAAGAGACAAAGTGGTGTAACCTATGTACATGTATTCAATGCCAGTCTTTCTGAGGTAATGGTTGGTCCTCCTAAGACTAGTTTGGGGCCACTTCAGATCATTTTAGAAACATTCTTTCAGAAGATATGGATGAACAGATCTATTCCAAATAACAGGAGAAGGCAAGCCTTGGATCAGTCTTTGTAAAGTCAGAACTGTGAAGTGAATCTGGGTGGGTGTGGAGGTTCTGTGCAGAAGGCTCTCCTAAAGCTAGTAGCTCAGGTGAGCTGAAAATCCCCACACATCTGTTAGGTGTTTAAAGGTGTCAGCTAGTGTGCTGGCCTGTAAACTTCTAATGGTCTCTCAAACCCAAGAGTCCAGAAATCCAAGAGAATATCGATTTGAGTGAACTGTGGAGATGAAATTCTATACTAAAGATATGAAGTAAATGGAGAACAGTTGGTGGCAGATACCTTGAGCTCAAATCTCTGATTCTCTGCCAAGTGCTTCATAGTCTATGTTCTATACATTTTTTCAAAGCAGTCCAAAAAGAGAAGTTCCTCAGATGGTAATTAGCTTCTGAACTTTTATTTAATATGCGGTTTGGTGAGATCTTCCCTGTCATCAGGAGATTTGGAACTGGCACCAGGAAAGGGCCTGCTTGTTCCAAATCCTCAGGTAAACTTCACAGGTGGCCCCTAATCCCTATAATATGTGACACTCTGAACCCTGGCTGTTTATCATCCATTGTTTAAGTGACAATCTGAAAGCTGCACATAAATTCCCCAGATGTTTCTTTTAGGCATGAATGGTTACTTTTTGGAAGCAAAGACCCTCTGAGTTGAGATCATCTTTATTCAAGTGTTTTTGTTTTCAAGTCTAAACAACGTTGTTTATTTCTTCTTTCTTTCTTTTTTTTTCCAAAAGAGGTACCAATTCAGAGTATTTTCCAGCGTCTAACTTTTGTTTTTATTTTGATTTCATAATGAATTGTGGGTATTTGAAAGGCTAATATTATCTCTGACTCCTTGGAGCACGCCACAATCTGAGCACTGTGGAGGACCTCCTTACACGAAACTTAGACTAGTGGAAGGACATTCAGGAAACAACTGGTGTAATTGGATAAACTGTCAATTTTATAATGGCTAGATTTTAAAGTTAATGCCCTGGTTTTGATGATTGACCTATCTTATTAACACTAATTAATATTTGACATATGCTAACATTTAGGGAATCTGGATAACAGTTGTACATGGATCCTTTGTACTATTTTTACAAATGTTTTTTGCAAGCCTAAAAATACAATAAAGAGAAAAATTGATAATATCTCACAATGGCCTCAATCAAAATAGTTCAGAGCAAGATGAATTGATATTTTACTAATCACTAGATACTTAGAGGAAAGGAGGAAAGTGCTCCCACATCTTGCATAAATCATAGGCAGCATGTTGTGAGATACTATTGGCAGGCTTCTCTTGAAATTAGCAATATCAGATCACGGGAAAGTGGTAGTTGGCGAGAAGGCCATTTGTCCACCTGATCTTTGGAACTCTGTCAAGCAAGCTGATATGGAGTGAATTCCCTACTTAATTCTGTAGGAAGGAGCCTAAAAGATGACTTCAAGCTGACTAGGATTTAATTTTCAATGCTAACCTTCAATTAATTTGTAACTTTTTTGGCACTTGGTTTGCTGGAATGGCTGTAATTATGTTGTTTTCTGAACGGTGAATTCATTCAGGGCATACTCTCCAGACTGTTTATACAGCTGGAAAATAGCTATGGTAACAGATGAGGGGGAAAAGTTAATGAGGAACTCCCTTTAAAAATTCAGTTATCTCTCTGTGTGTTTTTAAGCATCCCCTGAGACTTTATTGGGTAGCTTAAACTAAATTTTTCATGGTCGCCATCTTAAATGAGCTAGTAATAAACTCACTGGATATTTTAATATTTTAAATGCAGTCTTGAATTTCAATGCATACTTGAATTGGCTAAGAGGCAGCTTAATGCCTTTTAATCCACTGCTCGCCATTTGCTGAAGAAAGGCACATTGGTTTTCCATTAAGACCAAGCTTGTCATTCACAGATTTCTCCTTCACCAGAAACTCTCTTAGTGTTTTCTGTAATTCTCTCCATGATCAGTTCATATCCAGGAAGGGTATATTGCTTCCATATTGGTGTCAGCTGATACCTCGCAAAAGCTGGCCATGAAGTAAGCAAGAGAACACATAGAGGATGTGCAAAGTTAACATGCAGTCATGAAGCTTCTCTTCTGTTTGGACGAAAGAGAAACTCTCACCCTTTTCCCACCCTGAAAGTCTGCCTTTAATAAAGTACTGCATGAGTAGAGGAGGTTGGTTCTCTCACTGAAGGTAAACCAAAGCCTCAGAGTTTCTGCTATAGAAGGATCAGAGTGGGGCTGGTGACTTGTGTTTTTAGTTAATTCCCAGGCAATACTGATGCCAATAGTCCTGGGGGCTCAGATAATGACAGTCAGGCAGAGGTCAGAAATGTGGCTGTGGACTCCTCTCTTGTAGTTGTAAGGATTTTATGGGATGTAGCTTTGCTCCCTTCACGTCTTGTCCATGGCTGCTTCAGGCAAGAGTAGGAGACTTGACAGTATCAGCCCTCCATCTCTACACCTCCTGCCAACCATGTATTGGGATGATTTGGAAAACCATTGACCGGAACAGATTTTTCTTTGCCATTTTTTTTCTGTAAACAATAGAATTACTATTTACCCAGCATTCATGCTGCACTATAAATAATTTAGAGATGTCACAAGGAACACAGGGGGCTATGAACTGTAGTATAGGCAGCACTGTGAATTGTAGAAAAAGGGCTCAAGCATTCACAGTGCCCTGGGTGTCTTGAAATAAGTCCCTAGTGCCTAGAACTCCTATAGTTGGGAGAAATCAAGTCATCCCTGAAGCTTTTGCTTCTTTCACTTTAAAATTTTCTTTATGAAGTTAGCCTGAAAAAAAAATGTTTAGTTGCACATGTATATCTCATTAACTTTTGTTCTTGTAAATATTTATTATATGGCTTTTGTAGAAGCTAGCCAAAGCCTGCCCTAAGGGGACAGTTCTGACTCAGCTACATAGTATGAGTGAGGTGCTGAAGTTGTGGCTTGCATTACACAGCAGGACAGAACCCAAATTCCCTACCTGCCTCTCCCCCTTCTCCACCCCTCCTCCTGCCTTGCAGAACTGGCTCTGTGCTAGTCATTCATCCCTCATTCATTTGTTTCCTCCTCAGAGAGGATTTGCATCTTAATGATTCTCTCTTATTAACATTTTCTCCTGGGAAATACATTTGCCATAACACAAGCCATCCCTAGCTCCATCCAGGCTGAGAACAGGGAAAGCCTCCCTTTTCATAACTTAGAGCAGATGAGAACATTTCCAGGTTCATAGCAGCACATTCCCAGTGTGGCCTCCTCTCCTGGCCCTGCAGCTGAAATTCCCAGTGAATAAAACCCAATTTTGATGGTTACTTTGTTGATGTGGTATTTTTTACTCCTCTCTAAATGTTGGTTATCACCCGAACAAGTATAGATCCTGTGAGGACCTCCATCATCCCAAGATTCCAGGGTTTTGATGCTCCATGTTACAACATATCTCCAGGCCCAGTCATTCACTTCATTCTTTTAAAATCACCAGTCTGGGAACTCACTCAATACTGATGTGCTTCTTTGTCCCCATAAACCATATCCTTAGTGCTCTGATGCAATGTGGCATCTAAAGGTATTTACTGCATGAATAAACAATTCAGATAAACTTTCAGATGGATGAAGATTCCCTCTTAACACACCTGTATTGGGAATGTTGACAACAGTTGGCTTTTGTGAGTCCCTCCAACACAGAAATCTAAATCTATTCATTTGTGAGCATGTCTGTGCTTTATCAATAGTTAATTAAAAATACAACTGTGAGGATGATGATGAGTTCACTATCTGCCAAATGGATCAAGTCCACTCAGCTCATAATACCTCTCACAAAAATCCAGACTCTTAGAATCCATAAGTGGCATTAGTACATTTTTCCTCCCTCCCTCCCTCCCTTCCCCCTTTCCTCCCTTTCTTTTTCAATGTTAGGCCCATTCTTCTTCTCTTGTTCTAGGATTTTTTTCCCTGGGATTCACTCTTGAGTCTTAAGCTGGTGAAACCTCATTTTGCATTCTGTTTCTACTCTTAAAGACGAAAGAGGGCAGGGGCATGATTCATGTTTTGTATTTAGTGCTTTTCAGAATTGCAGACAAGTGTGTCTGGGGAGAGGGCAGTTCTCAAGGCCCTCTATTTTAAATATCTGTTTTCAAACAGTAGCTTTTTCTTTAGAGATCCTCATGGCTTTGGCATTTGTAGATTGGCTACAATGGAAGGTCAGTAACCCTGTAGTGTTACAAAGTGCATCCCCTTTCTGCTTGGTCCCTCTGGGGAAAAGTCATTCAGACACCTTTGAAAGCCTGGCCATTGCAGTGCCCAGGTGGAAAGGTGACTTTTAAGGATAATGAGCATGGAGTTTTCCCACTTCATCCAAATTATGGAAACAACTTTACTAAACAAACATTGAAAATTACTACACTTGGATCTGCAGAGAGATGTAGGCATATGTTCCCGAGTGAACAATCTCTGCCATACCTAAATAAATAAATAAATAAATAAGATATTTATTACTCCACTTTTAAACTTTGTAGTCACCTGAATTTATTTTCCTCTTTGTATTTCAGGTCACCTGCATCAGAACATCATTAGCAACCCTAATATTTCAGTAAGAGCAATGTTTCCTTGTCACCATTTCCTCATGTGTTCAGAAGCAAACACATCAATGCTGATGGCCTTGCCCAAGGAAGAGACTAACATGGAAGAGAACATAAGAGCAAACTCTTGATTATTGCAGTTAAGAACTCTAAGTGGGGCTAGCATGCTGCACAAGGCAGTGCTTGAATTTTGACTTGAAAAGGAGTTGGGCAGATAGAGAACAAAGAACTTTTGGTGTAGGAGGTGAGGTGTGCTGACTTGAGGAACCACACTTGTTCTGCATGGCTGCAGTGTGGAGAAGTGGTGTGGCAAGAAAGTTGGAAACCAAACAGAAATTAAATTTCAAAGGATCTGATTTTTAAAGAATTTGGAGACTCACAGGGAATAAAACTCCTTCAGCTTCTGTGTCACAACACCTTGGAACCTTCTGGAACAGTGGCCTGGCCCTGGTAACACCAAGGATTGGCCATTGTTTTCTCTCACAACTTTGTCTTCTTAATGGAATTTTGTAACCCAGAATATATTTTCCTGAAGTGGGTATGCTGGAAATGAAGAGCTGGTGCTCTAATTCTCTGATCATCCTAGCACACCAACTTACTCACTTTAGGATTATTTGTGTATAACAGTGCCAGAGAGCTAATTCAGAAGCTTCCCACATCTTTATCTTTTCCGTCTTGGGCACAAAGAAATTTTCAGTCTCTCTTGTCCTTAGTTTGGTTTGCTCTCACTCTGTACAATAGACAGGAAGGAGGGGGATGAAATTTAATTTCTGTTCAACTTATTTAGACTTTAGTTCTTGTTTTGTTTCGTTCCATGACTTTTGGCTTGCTGCCAACACAAAACTGGAAGAACTACTCTCAAAACATGAATGAAAACTGGACTGACCCTGACTGACCATGTGAAGGAAAGGTATATATTGTCCTATGTGAAACAGGAAAGCCACTGTGTTCTGAAATTTTAAAATAAATTTACTTACACTACCAAAGTGACATTGGGGATCTGAAAATTATACAAAAATAGATCACACAAATATCTTATCTTTGCAAAATTACAAGAAAAAAAATGTAAGACTATGGATACCCATGCCTTTCTCTAGGCCTTTTTAGGTAACTTCATCAACATCACTGTAAAACTGTAGCATGAATAACAAAAACCCAGAGACAGATATTGGGGTTAAAGCTGAAGACTAGAGAAGCAAAGTGGCCAGCCACTAGAGGGTTCTCACCTCTGATCCACTCCCCCCATAAGAGTTTTTTTTTTCTTTTTTCTCTTTTCTTTTTTCCTTTTAATAACAGCCACATATTTTAAATGAAAGAAAACTAAAATAGGTACAAAATTGTCATAGCTTTTAAGGTATTATATAAGTGATTAAATTTTATCATGAGGAGACAACTAGCTAATGGTTTTAGTGGAACACATAAAACCTCATAAAACATATGAGTTAAATTTTGTCATATAATGAGAATCAGTTAGAGAAACCAACAGGGTTTCCTTTTCTCCCTGAGTAAATTCTAAACAGTCCTTAGAAAATGAGTTACCAGACTACAAATCAGGGTGAAATATCTTATAACCCTAAAACTAAAGCAACTTTCAGACCACTTAGTTGGAGAAAAGAAAAAAAAAGAAAGAAAGAAAGAAAGAAAGAAAGAAAGAAAGAAAGAAAGAAAGAAAAAAGAAGGGGAAACGAGCAACTCAACACTGTTGTGGTTTCCCTGTCAATGACATCAAATGCTAGGCTGTCTCTATTTTAACAGTTTTACCGTGTTCCGAACAGCCCAAATCCAGTCCTCAGACCTCCCTGACAGTTCCCACCCGTGACAGAAAGCACACACCTCCAGGAGCGCTTTCAGCTGGAGCTTTGCCAATAGAAGTAATTATGTGATGAAACTATTTAACTCTGACTAAAATACTCTCACCAGGTTCTTGCAAACGGTGTGTCTTATATCTTGTTGAAGCAATTTTATATCATGCCTTTAAAGTACAGTAATGGCCCCTTGCATTGACAGAATCCTCGTAAAAAGAGAAACTAAGACCTGGCTCATGAAGTGGTATTGATTTTCTGAGTCCCTGCTCGAGTTGCCAAAGATACAACACCGTTGTTAGGGAGAGGCGCTGCTTTGGCCTTCAATATCACAGGAGGGTTCCGCAGTAAGCACTGGCATCAGGAGGCCCTGGCGATAAATAATGTATTGGGGTGATAACTGCCTGTACTACTTGGTTAGTTCGAAAATGACTCAGCGCTTGTTGGTCCCAAATGCTCCTGAGTATCATCAATGACTGATACACACTCTTCTCTATGTAAACAGTGCTCAGACTCCTGGAGGTTAACATCCGTGAAGGCTTTGTTTTAGGCAGATTTTTTCTATATTTTGATAACCATTGAGGACAATGAACAGATTCAACTGCTAGCTGGAATGATGGATTCGATTTGTTGCTTAAGGGAGCTATATCTAATACAGGTTAAGTTTGTTTTTAGTCATTTCTAGCAAGTCTGTATGAAGATTTATAATCTTGGGCAGAGCTCTGTGGATGTCAGTACAGACAGCAAGCAGAGGGGGCCACACACCCCAACCAGATGCCTAAATATGTTCACTTCCACAAGTAGGGAAGGGTGTGACTTCATCTTTCTGTTTCATTGTTACATTGATAAACTGCACAGTGCCTAATACCAAATACAAATACTCAGAAAATAAGAGGCCAGTCAGAAATAGTTCAACTGGGAAGATATTTGTCTATTAGCCTCTCTTTCCCTCAATTAATAGGAAAATCTTTCAAACTGGCTGCTATTCTCATTATCAATTTGACATAGCCTAGATTCATTTGAGGGAGTCTTCAACTGAGGGATGACCCATATGAGACTGGCTTGTAGCCAGCCATGTCTGTGAGAAATTGCCTTGATTGATGACTGATGTATGAAGGCCCAGACCACTATAGGCAGAGCTGTCCCTAGGCAGGTGGCTCTGAGCTTTGTAAGAAAGCTAGCTGAACATCAACCAGTGAGAGAGCTAGTAAGCAGTGCTCAGTCAGAGTTTCTGTTAGAGTTTCTTCTTGAGTTCCTGCCCTGGTTTCCATCAATGACAGATTGTAACTTTGAAGTGTAAGACAAATAAGCCCTTTTCCCCTCTAAGTTGTCTTTGGTCAAAATATCATCACAGCAACAGAATGACATGTATAATGCACAGTGATGAGTTTTCAGGGTGGTGGGCAGAATACTGCCTGTCTTGCCATTTACGTAATACTGACTAAAACTGTGTAGTATTTACCAAGTCTAGCAGTCCCGGATAGCTTAGGGAAGAGAAGCTATTTCATCACATAGCTGTTTTATGAACTGTTTCTGACCCTGCATCTCTGTCTTCTTTTAAACTGGTGAAGACCACAGATGATTGTATCCTAAATAAGAGAAGGACTTGGAGACTAATTTAACATTGAAGTTTTAAAATAAATAATAGTGATTTTTGGTTGATTAAATTTGTTCTTAGATAATTTCATACACGTATATAGTGTATCTTCCTCCACCCATGTCATCCCTCCTTCTCTCCTACAGATCCCTTTCCTACATTCACAATCTTGTTTTGCTTTGGGACACCCTGTTTTAACCTATAAGTTTGGAACTATCTACTGGAGTCTGGTGAATTCAGCATTTGATGCACAGCTGGAGACATTGGCTATCCCTCCTCTAGAATCCCTCAGTCATCAATAGTTCAGCAGGAAGAAATAGAGCCCTATGAGTCTCCCCGATCTGTGGCTATTGCCAGGCTCAGCCTTATGCAGGTGCAGTGCATGCAAATGCAGACGCTGTGAGAGCATACTTGCAATGTCCATGACATGCCCTGAAGATAGCATTTCAATTCTTCTCCCTATCTTCAGTCTCTTAACATCTGCCTTCTTCTCTGTAATATGCTCCATACCTAATAATGGGGTTATATAAATGTTCTATTTAGGGATGAGCACAAAGCATTTATTCTAATCATCTTGGCTTGATATGGGTCTTGGCTTGATATGAACTAACTGGTAGTCATGACAGAAAGAAGCTTCTCTGATTAAGGATGAGAGTAGCATTTGTCTATGGGTGTGAAGGCAGATAGTTAGACAGCAGTTTGGCCAAGGCTGTTACCCTGGTACTCAGAAGGCTGAGGCTGGAAGATCACCAGACTCTAGAATTGCTGAGCTATATTGCACTAAGCCAATCAGAAGTCCATACAGCATTCAAGACCAATATGGTGAGAGCAGGGAACTACCATCTTGCTTAAGGAGGGGCAAACCAGCCCACTTCATAAATGTAGCATGTCAAAATTGTGCTGATCAATAGAAATTCTTAGAGGAAACCACTATTACTACCAAAAGGGACTATAGACTTATGAAGCCAGACTAAGACATTAAGATAATGATTTGCCAAAAAAGAAACAAATGAGTCTGACATACAGCAGAATGAGAGAATAGCTACAGAAAACATTAACCATGTGTCCTCCTCGGTGTATTGCTGTACCTCAGTAAATGAGGTACATACAGAACAAGGAGGTTATTGCTTTTCTTCAGTAGAGTTTGAGGATATTTTCTTCAGGCCAAAATACATATTGATTTTTTTTCACAAGGATAAGAAAAGTTCCTTGCCTAGAAATCAGCTTGATTTTATGTGCCAATTCCAATAATGAGGTTAGCTCCTTGTTCTGTGATTGCTATGTGTACTCTTCCCAGGGAAGATCTAGCATCTTTTCCCGTTTCTGAATTCAGCCTCCCTATGTTTTTTTCTGCAATGTGGTGTCTTTAAAATTATGTCCTTATTTAACCTCTATGGTTCCCTGAAGCTCGGATTATCCCTCCCTGAAGTTTTGTTTGATATGATGCTACAATTTTAAGGATTTCCATGGACAGAGACTCCAACATATGTTAGGAGATAAGCTGAGTACAGGGCTACAGCTAACGCAAGTCAAGCTACTGAGAGTATCTCTGTTTGGTCCTCAGCTTTCAAATGTATTTGACATCTATATTTAAGTAGAAAAGGACATATAACCAGTTGCAACCACACTCAACATTTACTGTTTGCCAAAGAACACTGAATCTGTAGGTCCAATCATGTTCATAGTCTAAATCTTCTGCCATTTTAGATGGACTACTTAAGGATGGTTAAGGGTCCATTAGCCTGGGGCAAATGAGAAGGTCAGCTAAGGACAAATGAAAGAGAAGATTAATTCATGTAGAGGTAATAAAATAGGGGACCTCATTATCCTAAAAGGTGATTCAAGCAGGAAATATAAATGGATTTTAAAAGGGGTTGGACATATTTATGAATGGCAAGTTCCTAAATGGTTCTCAAGAGAAGTAGGGCATGGTCAACCTTTAAGTTGTGTGTTGGAGGTGATAGTTGTACCTTCTCAAACCCTGTATTCTGGAACATCTCTTGGTAGTAGGTCCCATTATTGAAGGGAACATGGGCATGAGTAATGTCAAGTTCTGAAACAAATGAAAGAAGGATGGAGAACTGTGTAGAAAATGCATTTTACACAATACTACTTTTTTTTTTTTTAACTATTTGGCCCTGGGAAAATCGAAGCATCTGGAAAAAAAGAATAAAAATATATAATATGCACAATTTTAGAACTGTGTTCTGGACCCACAGAATAGTATGCTCTCAAAAATATAACTATGCTTCCCTGGCCTTGTTCACTTAACATCATATCATTCTGATTCATACATGAGGTTGCAATGACAAGGTTTCATTCATTTTATGACTAAATAGTATTTTACTATTTTTGTATCTCATACTTTCCCTATGTTTTTCCTGGGGTTTCCTTGGGTTGATTCCTTGACTTTGTGTACTGCTGCAACAAACATGTGCTATAAATGTCTTTTCCACCTATTGATATGATTACTGTAAGTCAACCAGCAGGTGAGATTGATGAGTCCTATGGTACTTCCATTTTTGATTTTTAGAGGCTTCACTCCCACATTGATAACATATTTCATAATGAATATATACTTTAAAATATTATGTTGCATATAATAAAACAAGATGACTCAGTCAGTAAAGGGCCTATCATGAAAGCATGTATACCAGAGTTCAGGTCATTCGCACCCTTGTACAAGCCATATGTGAAAGTATGTATCTGTAATCTACCACTGGGGGTGCAAGACAAATTAATCTCTTAAACTCATTCTCATCTAGTCTAGCCAGTCAGTGGGCTCTAGGTTCAGGACAAGAACCTATCTCAGAAAATAGGGTGATGAAAAACAGAGGAGGACCTGACATAGACCTTGAACCTTCATCTGCAAATGCACACATACAGGTGAATATATGTACAATTACAACACATCTCTCTATCACAAACAATTATAATACATGGAAATTAAAATGATACTCTTTGTCACTTTCTAAGCACAGTTGCCTGTGCTGGGCAGATGGTTTTATTAAAATCCCTGGCTATTCCATCTGTGTGACCGTGTTTTCCAAAAGACAGCTATCTGTAGAATTCTGGTGACCTGACATGGCTTTGGAGAAACTGCTTTTCATATTGGGGCTGACTACTGGGACTGACTACAAATGCAATCTCAGAGACTTGTGGGAGAAATAGATGCCCATATCCCATGCCTGATCTACCACTTACCATATTGCCTGATGTTTTTATACAGAGACAAGACTTCACACACATCGGAAAGTTTTCCATACTCCCATGTGAAGTAAAAATGTTGTACCTTTAGTGAGATCCTCCTACCAAAACCATTGACTTACTAGCCTGCCTAAAGAATTGGAACCCTGAAAAGTTTAAAACAATTAAAAATCTATTAATTGCTAAGGAAGTTAGATTTACGGGAAGATAACTCTTTTTGTTGGAAAAATACTCTGAGGAGCCCTAACTCTGAAGAAAGGCAAAATCCTTTGGACCTATTATTGAAAATAATTAAAAGAAAGGAATAATATCATTCTGCATAATAAAAATGGCCATAAAATTAGACTTTTACAGTGATAGTTAAGAAAATTAGGTGTCTACACTTTTTGCTTCATTGTCTAAGGAGCAAATGACTGATGGGGAGTCACCTGGAATAAGAGACAAGGATGGCCACAAGACTTAAAGCTTAAAGAATATAGTTTTTACTTGCATATTTCTCTTATGATGATGTGAACTTTTCTAACTTATCCAAACATGAAAAGGTTCAAGTTTCCCGCATGCAATCACTCTACATGGATGGTCTTTGGGAGGAAGCAAAAGAAATTGAGAGTAAGATCCATACATGTATGAAGTGGTCCAGGAAAGAGGAGTCCGAGGAAGCTGCACACAGGAAAACTCTCCATGGCAGTAGACAGAAAGTAGGTCTTCCCTTCCCAAATGTACTATTTGGGGATTGAGGTCCTTTCCCATTTGTGACATTAGGCTGAGTCATTTTATCAGGAAATCTCAATGGAAATGTAGTCTCAGATGATGGGAAACCTTGGGACAGTCAGGATATTTGAATGTTATCAATCAAAGACCTTTTAAATAAATTTGAATCTAAGATCCCAGAGAAGATAACCTATTTCTTTTATCATTGTTAATTATAGAGACATGAACTAAAGCAATTAACACTGATCAAATCAACACTTGTTTTTAATTATTGCATACACTATTAGAAACTTTATAAGATACCTTCATCTCCAAGATTCAGTAGACTCTCCCAGCAATTTTCTAGCATGGAGATTTATAGATATTTTATTTCTTTTATTTCCTTTCTTCTTCTTTTTTATTTTTCCCTAATTTAGGTACTGAGAAATCCAATCCTTCACAAAGTTATATTTCATTGTATGAAGGCAGTGCCTTAGATATTTGTTCAAGGTTAAATACTTGACTCAGAGGGATGGTTAAAAACCTGACATGGGGTAGAATGTTAGTTTTGCTACAGTTTATGAACTGTGGTATTCAACATTAATATAGGAAATGTAGAGGGGACATTTGCTGAGCCAAATGCACAGATCTCTGGTATCTTGGACACACAGAACAATATGTAAAGTAATAGCAAAAACAAACAGCTTAGGAAAAGCAGAGCAATGTATTCTTGTAATTTCTGAGAAGGATTTATAACCTATATAAACATGAGTGATAAACCCATGGGCAAATATATCCAGCTTTTCCAGGGAGATGCTTCATTTATATATGGGAACTAAAAACTGAAGATAAGAGACAGGGTCAACAACACAAAAAAAGACCAGCATTACCCAGAACATGTAATGCCATAGTAAATGATTGTGCTGGCATTTCAGTTACAGACTTTTGATTTTTAATTTCTGTAGCACCTGCGTTCCCCTTCTGAAAACAGGGGTATGCCAATAATCCTCTCAGAACATTTCCACTTGTATATTCTCACAGAATGTGTTCTCTATAAAATGTCGGGAAAATTCCCATTAACTGTGTACTTTATGCCCACTGGAAAGAGCCAAGCTGTGTCTGCCAGTGAGAAGAAGCCAAGGCATCTCCAGCTACACATCCATTAAAGTTGTGTATTCTGTCAGTGAGTAGAGACATTGACTGAATCCAGGTCACAAGTGAAGCAACATGTTTGTCACACACTTTGATCAATATAAATATGGGAAAACACAACACTTGCCCTCAAGCATCTAAGCACTTATTACTCTTTACTCAGACCCAAAATAAGGAAGTAAATAGCCAGTCATGGTAGCGCATATCTGTATTACCAGCACCTGTGAGACCTAGAAAGGAGGATTGCAGGTTTAAGGCCAACCTGGACTACACAGTGGTATACTCTCAGTAGAACAACATGAAATAGATGAAAGTAAATAAAAGTAGCTTAGGGAAGTATCAGGTATTCAGTAGCTTTAGCAATAAACATGTCTATTGAGCAACAGAATCCCAGAAAATGCACATATAAGTCACTGAGGAAACAACACACTCATATACTTACCTTCAATTTATTGCTATCTATCTAACCATACTGTATTCTGTATGAAAGCCTGTATATAAATGGGTTTATTTCACCCATGTCTTTTGCAACCATACTTCTTCTGATGATATATATATATACACATCAAGCATTAGTTGACATGACACTAATAATAGTTACTTATAAGCTAGACACTTTAGGCTACCCAAAAAACTTCCTGTACCAAACAGCCTCAGTGACAAATATCCCTTTCTATTTTTGCTCTCTAGCAGATATTTAATTGACTTATGAACATTTAATTAATTGTGGGAGGATTTAATATTTCTTTGTTTTACAATAGGTAGGATAACTATGCATATAAATGTATGCATATGCATGAATGTTTGTGTATATAAAATATACTTTTAGTACTAAAAACATGGACACTCTCTAAATCAACTGGATTTAGATAATAGAAATTGCATCTTGGTGAGTACCTTCAGTCATTTCTATATCTGCTAGGTAACTATTTCTCTTTTTAAAAAACAGCATTAAACAGTAGACCATTAAATGCATTTGTATTGAATTCTTGTGTGTTGAGATTTATTAAGACAGTAGCCTAGAAAATGATTGCTGAGATTAAAGAGTCTTTTGAATGCATATTGACAGATTGGTTTCCAAAATTCCCATTTCACCAACACTGTGCAAGGAGGCATGCTCTCAACCTATGCACCCTGGCATGAACTTTCAGGATCTGCCTTGTACTGTCAGTCATGCATGGGCACCACAGCCTGGAGAACACCCTGCACAACATGAATTCAGAGGATCATGCATGCAAAGCCTTATTCTTCACATCCTCTCTATCTTCAGAAGTCATTTGTGTTGGCCTATGGAGTAGCACTGTTTTTGAAACCAAATCTATCTTCTCATTCAATCAGCATTTGCACAAGACCATTCTTCTTTCTCTGTGGTCATCTTTTGCCTACTGCCTCTTTCTCCTGACTTTCTCCATGTTCTTTATGCGCTGTGTTCTCCTTCAGTCTCCCTAAAGTCTTTGCCTTGTTGTTCTGTCCATTTCTTTATTCATCATGCTTTATTCATTTCTGTCTTTTAACACTTTTGTGCAATGTCTTCTGTTAGGTGAGGTTCTTTATGAATGTGGTAGTTCTCCATAATGCATAATAATATCTCCTGCTTTTTTATTAAGAGTTTTCCTTAAATGCCCTTCCCTGATAATAAGATTGATGACTAACTTATATGCCATCATAGAGCACTCATCTAGTAGCTGATGGAAACAGAAAGAGACACCCACAGCTAAACACTAAGCTGAATGCCTGGAATCCAAATGCAGAGAGGAAGGAGTGATAAGAAAATGGGTTCAAGACCAGGCTACATAATCCCACAGAGATAGCTGACCTCAACAAGGTGGAGTTAATGGACTTCCAGACTGATAGCTGGGAAACCAGCATTGGACTGACTCAGAACCCCTGGACATGGGTCTCAGTTAGAAGGCCTGGGCAGTCTAAGGGACCACTGACAGTGGAACCAGGATCTATCCCTGGTGCACAAAAGAACTTTGGGAGCACATTCCCCATGGGGGGATACTCCCTTAGCCTAGAGGTAGGAGGGAGGACCTACTCTGTACTCCAAATGACTTGACAGATTTTGTTGATCCCTTCTGGAAGGCATCACCTTCCCTGTGGAGTAGGGGTGGTGATGGGATGGGAGGAGGGTCAGAGGGCATGGGACAAAGAGAGGGAGAGGGAACTGGATTCAATATGTAAATAAGACAAAATAATAATAATAATAAAGAGTTTTAATATAGACACCCAATTTTTAAATGAAATTGAAAGAAATGACCAATGAGATAGACATCATAATTTACTCAGTACATGTAAGGAATCAAGCAGAGGAAGTATTAAATCTGCTTTGTCTTAATACATTGTATTACCAAGGAAAGCACCAAGGGGCCTCTGTATTACTGCTGTTTGTTGCTGGTGTTGTTTATACCATCTATTCTTTCTAATAAAAAAGCTCAAGAAATAAAAAACTATTGATCTTTATTTATTGACTTCCTGGTGAGTATAGTTAAAGTTGACGCAGATCAATCACAATAAAGTTAAATGGATGGTACAACATAACACAACCTAGGATTGCAAATGGAACTTTAATTATGGTGGCTTTCACATTTTCCTATATGCAGATTTAGTATGTATAAGGGTTTTCAATATCTCTGATAGCAGAGGTGGCAGAATTTTTTTTTACCATCTCCACATATTGTTCAGTAGTCTTTCCATTTTCTTTTGACAAGTAGGGCAAGGGGGGGTTAAAGGAGGTAGAATAGCCATTTCTAAAATTTCTTGTTAAGTCTGTGTTCTCCTCTGTTCATCTTTAGAAATTCAAAGTGAAATTAATTTTACACCTGACAGCATAAAGTTTGATGGGTGAGAGATAACTAGAAATGATGAAGCAGCTTCCATGGAACAGGATGTCAGCCTTCAGAATGCAAGGCAACATTGTAGCTTCTGTCCTGTGGAACTCGAACAGTATGGCACAGACATACTCTTCTTATTCCAATGTCCCTGTGTTTCTTCTGGCAAGGAAGAAAAAATATTCTCCTAAATGTTACAAAAGGGAGAAGGTTTTTTTTTTTTATTTGTTTGACTTGTTTTGTTTAATCTATTCCTTTGTAGTGACATTGCCTTGCTAATAACATTTGCTTCTGTCCCCTATGAAAATAAAGATGGTTATAATAGGCATTCTTTTCTTTCTGACAGTGGGATTATGTTTAACCTCAGTCATGTAAAAATTCACTTCCAATTTTTCTATATGAAATCTTGCCCTACATTAAGCATTCGTTTGAGAGCAATATCTGCTGACCAGTTAAGGGTCTATGTTAGGACTAAGGCCTAGCTAAATTTCCTTATTTGGTTTGTGTTCAGAAGAAGTCCCACTAAACACATCGGCCTCTCACCACTGTTTGTCCCTGTGGCTACAATCCTTTAGCTACTAACCTATGGTTTCTGGATACAGTGGAATTCAGTATTCACAATATTTTAGGTAAGTATTATGTTCCTATTTTTGTGGTGGATAAAATATTGACATGTATATATTTTTAAATGTGATTTTAATCATAAATCTCACATGTCAAAGTTAACAATGCTAACAGAATTTGTAAAAATGTATGGTCCTGCCTGTATTATACTTCTATAAGAGTTAAAATAATAGCAAAATATTTTTGCTGGGGCTTATAAATATGATCTTACCACACGTATGCTTTTCTTTTCCCCAATCCCTCCACAAAACCTAGAATGATAGAAACTGCCCATGCTCTTATGTAAAGGTGAAAAAACTGGGGACATTTCTCCAGGAATAAATGTTTCGTTGATTTCCTTTTCTTTTTCAATTGGTCGCCATTAATTTTAAACTTTCTTGGCATTTCTAGGCAATAAGAAGAGGGAAGCAAGGGGCCTTTGGAAGGGGAGTCTGGCCCTTTCTGTAATATGCTCACAACTAGCTGTCCATTTTGAAACACAGCTTGTCTGCATACAGAGATGACTTCTATCCTTTGTATTCAAAGACAATTGACAATTGGTCCAAATGCAGGAAATAAGGGTCACAGCAATTTCCATAAGGGGCATAGTTAATGCAATTCTTGCCATTCCTAATGCTGCATGAAAATACCAAGTCTTGCACAAAAATCAGCTCTGAATGCTTACTTCCACCCCCCAGTAAATAGAACCTTCAATCTCTTTGGAGAGACCTAGAAATCAAGACTGGCTAACTCATTTTGGTGGGTGGTATCTCCAAGCCTGTCTCTGTCAGCCACTTAAAAAGTTTATTGTGTTCACAACATATTTCCTGCATCAAGAGTCAGACAGAGGAGAATGTTTGGAGAAAGAAAACTGTTTCCCGCAAAATAGCATGTTGTAAGTAAATTATTTTGTTACATCTATTTAATTTATTTATTTTGTTGAGCAGCAATGGATGGAGATATTTGAGAATTGATGTAGGAATCACAGGGTCTCATAAAACTCAATGGATTATTATTTTTTGTTTAATTATTTTTCTTGATTGGGTGTGCATGTGGCAGAATTTGCTGTGCATTCATCAAATGCTGATGAATAGTGTATTAATTAGGATTAGGTTAAGCTGCTGGTAATAGGAAAAATAAGTGGCAATGGCTTAGGATGAAAAATATGTGTTTATTTCTATGTGGCATGTAAATCTGCAAGAATGAAGTCCAGAATTGACATGAGAGTTGTATGTGCCTAAAGCCCCTCCAACTTCCTATCTCAGCACTCTTAGATGACAGCCTGCAACCTCATACCCTCTTATAGCTCTCTGGTGCTGGGAGCTTCAAGACAGAATGGCTAAGAAGAAATATACAAAGGAGAGATACCCTCCTCTTTTCTCTCTCTCCCTCCCTTACCCGACCCGTTCCTGTATTTTTAGGAGATTCTGCTATATTGTCTTACTTCTATAAAATCCTACTAAAGATTACATTAATATTAGAAAATTGTAGGGCAGAAATTAGGGTTCTACAAGTATTCTATTTCATAAGCTCCATCCCTGATCAAGACATAACCCCATTAAGGGGCCAAATAGCGCACCATCTCTTCTTTCTTCAATAGACACTTTGGAAAGCACTATAAAATCCCTCCCCCTTTTTATTTCTTGATGTCTTTGATTTAAAAGATATCAGTGGTTAACTAGGTCAGCAGCCTTGTTACCTGTCACACAAGGAAACAGGTCCATACCTCCATGGAGTTTGTGGCATGCAATGTGTAGTAGCCATTGTTGTGTTTGCCCTATTTCAGTCTAGGTGTAGGATTCTTAAAAAGTCATCAAAAGTGAAATGATGAAGCTGGAGAACATGGAAGCTGCTTTGTAGAACACAACCAATCAGCTGTTCCATAGCTCAATCTCAGTACTTGTTTATATGAGGGAATGGCTATTGGTGTTGCTTTGGATTTAAACCATTACATTCTCCTTAACAAGTTCCACACTTTGACATCATTTCATTGGTAGTACCTGTGTATTTAAGAGTTAGCATTTCTCTATGGTGGCTCCCTGCTGACAACCCTTGTCCACAAATAACTCTTGTTCTGTTTGGATGACCTGGAAAGTGTTCTTTCTTTCATAGCTACCCCAACTCAAGAAAATCAGCCTGGCAACAGCTGTCCAGAGCAGCAGCACCATGGACAGCAACACTGGCCTTCCACAATCCCGTTAATGCTTTGTCTATGTCTCTGCTGCACCAGTCCTGGTGTTACAGAGATTCAAGTGACAAAACTTGGGAAGGGGAAATGCTGGAGGAAAACTATAGGACTGACTTATTTGGACCCCACTGACTCTTATCACTCACTTCCACCCCAACCTACCCAAAGACAGAATATCACTCCTTACAATTTATAATTAGTTTTCAACTTTACCCCTATTACCAGACCAAGGGAAGTATGATCTACTCAAGCTAATTTCTTATAATTTGTCAGATTAAATTTCTTAACATCTGGTATCTTAGTATTTTTTTTTAATTCAAGTCAACGAACAAGGCATAATTCAAATAATTTGATATCTTGCCAGGATTAATTAAAAGGAATGCCTGGACTTTTGGGTCACTGGGTTGTCCAACTCAAACACAACTTGTTCTAATGGTTCTGATTCATTCCTTCTTCTTCACACTCATTTTTCTGCAGTGACACTGGAGTCTAAGTCTTTATTTTGTAGATCATTAATTGAGATACAAGAGGAAATGTACAATGACCTGTACATGTGGAAGTCATGTGGAAGGTTGGGCATGTGGAAGGTGGCAGATTTGGGCACGAATTTGTTGATTTTTTAACCATGAATTCACCTCCTTTCTGATCTGTTCTAACATATCACTTCTCTGAGACCTAAACGGTAGTAAAATTCAAGATGGCTAAAAATTATATAGTTTATGGTCAGACTAGAAAATATCTAATTCTACTCAGACAGATTTCTGCAACACATCAATGTTTTTCATACTGTTATTATTTAATCTTTATTTTTACTTATCTGTTTTGAAAGCATAATTTGCGGGTACCATGTACTATCTATTCTGAATGAACAACTGGTTTTATCTACTTGGACTTAGCAGGTGTGTACTATTGAGTTAAAAACTTGATGTAGTCATAGAACCAAGGTGTCCTGAGTATGTGTGCTTGTATTATGTGAGTATGTGTGCATGTGTGTGTATGCATGTGTATGCATGTGGAGACAACAAGTTGGTGTCCAGTGTCATCCTTGATTGTTCCCTGCCTTGATTTTGGAAATAGAGTCCCTCATTTATCCTGAAGGTCACTGGCTTGCTTCAACTGGCTTGCCAGGGAGCCCCCAAAGTCTGCCTATCTCTGCTTCCCCACAGGTAGAATTACATGTATGCATGGGCACACCCAGATTTTTGTATAGGTACTGGACAGTTCCTTATTCTTGAGCCATGTGTGGTGGCCCATGTCTTTAATCCCAGCAGATGGGAAGAAAAAAGCAGGTAGGTATCTGGGAGTTCCAGGCCAGCCTGGTCTACTTAGGGAGTTTCAGCCCTAAATAGTGAGATATTGTCTCAAAAAGAAACTACAACAAAAGCAGACTATAAGGTCCATATGCGACAAACATTTTATTGAATAGGCCATCTCCCCTATCTGACTGCCCAGTTTTTAAGATTCCTTTTTCTGTACTCTCTTCAGATTCTTGCTTTGGCTACAGTGACAATGTATGCTTACCTCTGCTCTAAACTGATCTGATATGAGAGAGATCTTTATGTTTTCCAACGCGGAAAATTCTCAAGGTGGAGATTCTAGGGTAGGTCTGATTTCAAACATAAAATTCAAAAGCATCAAAATGACACAACTATACTTCACTGTCCCTTTCTATTTTCCTTCTTCTTCTTTTTTTTTTTTTTAATTTAATATAGTATCCTGGGTGCATAGTTTGTTCCTTATTTTCTGAAAGATTTATTATTTCTTGTGTGTGTGTGTGTGTGTGTGTGTGTGTGTGTGTGTGTGTATGATGCCCATGCCCATGAATTCAGGTTCACACAGATGTCAAAGGAGTTGGATTTCTCTGGAGCTAAGGTTGCAGGCAGTTGTGAGCTGCCCAACATGGGTACTGGTGACCACACTCAAGTCCTGTGCAAGAGCAGCAAGTACTCTTAACCACTAAATCACCTATCTGGTCCCTGTTTGTTTTTATTGATCACCATTGATTTTCAAAAATTATCATAGCTAGCCATACCCACTAAGGCTTCTAAAGAGTACTGAGCTGTCTGTGAGAGTTTTACTTCACACTGGGGAGAAGTTAGTTGATAAGGCCCACCTTGTTCAGATTTACTGCTTTAGCATATTTCATGCTAAAAATATTTTTCTACCATCTGCCAAGATTAGCACTCCAGTGGTATAATAAATTTACTCACCCTGTTTCTTTGATGTAGTTTGGAACCAACTTTATGCTTTATTCAGCCTAATTGAAAAGAAGATAAGATAAATGATGCACTTTGAATTTCCCCTCAGATGTACCATTGTTCATTACTTCAACAGAGGATGAACACATCTGATTGTAATCTTGGTGTTTCAGTAAAATAAAAGTTCCCATGGCAAATATTTAAAATTAGCTGTTGTCGCCATCCAACAGCCTTTTGTAAAATTATTTAACAGGACTGTAACCTCAAATAAAATACTGCTCTTCTTTAAAATGCAAAGTTGGTGGCTGTTCTTCCAAAAGATGCTATAGAAAGAAATATTTTTCAGTGATAATATATGACTTGATATTTATTTAGATCTAAGACTCAAACCAAAGGCCAAATTTTGGTACATTTTTGCTTTTCTGTAAAACTTTGATTTTCATCTCTTCTTTAGTCTTCTATCTGTATTTAACTTGCTTCTTTTTCTTCACCATGTTTTTTTTTATCATATTTTTTTACTTAACTTTGCAACAAGTTTGTTTTACATGTCAATCCCAGTTCCCTCACCCTCCTCTTCTTCCCTGTCCCCATCCCAACTCCCATCCCCTTTGTGCTCCTCAGGGAGGGTGAGGCCTTTCATGGGGGAATCTTCAGTCTGTCATATCATTTGGAGCAGAGCTTAGCCCTTCCCCGATGTATATAGGCTGAGAGAGTATCCCTCTATGTGGCATGAGCTCCCAAACTCCATTCGTACATTAAGGATAAATGCTGATCAACTACTAGAGGCCCTATAGACTTCCCAGTCCTCCTAATAACACCCACATTGAGGGAGTTTGAGTTGGTCCTTTGCTGACTTCCCAGATATTAGACTGGGGTCCATGAGTTCCCCCTGTGTTTAAAGACAATTTAATATGTGTTAGACTGCTGAAGATTTACCCTGTGTAGCTATTTCCATCGTTGATCATGGACTTCACCATGGTACTTGTTTTGGCTAAGAACAAAACAATAACTGTGGCACAAGCAAGGTTTTTGAAGTCTTGACATATCAGGACTTAGCACACAGTCAAGGTCTTATGCTCAGAAGTGTGGGTTTAAACCTGAAGTTTAAAGCTGAAGAAAGAGAAGACCAATGAACATGCCAAGCTGGACAAGTAAAAGCCCACTAGGCCCCAATGCTATACAAAGAGCTACAGCCAACTGAGAAAAGATGGGAGTAAGAGAAGTGACCCTCCCCAGGGAAAAGCACTACAATTTGCTGTCCAGTACAAAAAGGTCATCCGTCAAAGCATACATAGAAGTCACATTGTATGTACTCAGCAGGTTATATTTAGGAATACATGTGTAAATACAAATGCATATGTATATATAAATGCACATAATAACACTAGATGAATAAAGAGGCCATAAATTTAAAGGAGGGAAATATAGAAGGGTTTGAAGGGAGAAAATGAAAGATAGAAATATTGTAATTAAAATACAATTCAAAAATAAACAAACAAAAATGAAGTATGAGCTTGCCTGCTGGCAAGCTGACACCAATGCCACACAGATGAAAGGGGTGATCTTTGATTACAGAACCCTCCTTGAAATACAAGGTGACTCTAACTTCCTGAGGACCCACGGCAACTGGAGGTGAATTCTCTAGTTAAGTTCAATTGTAATTGTTCACCTGTAGAATGATACATACTTAAATAAAACTAGTCACATATGAGTTTAGAAATTTAAATATAAATTTAAAACTATGCATAACATTATTGAAAATTACTGATTTGCTTACCATACAATAATAAACATACATATTTTGATAAAGATACATAAAAGTTCCTTCAAAGTCAACAGTCACAAAACTTTGTGGTTAAGGTGAAAACAAACAGATAAGGGCAGAAGTATGGTTACATGGATGTTGAGAAGTATAGCAGAAGAAATAAACAAGAAAAATATGGCAACCAAGCACACTGGTAATATTGACAAGTATTATTGGCCTCAAATTTCTCAACCATAAAATGGTAATGAATGTTCCTAATTCATAAGAACTAAATAATTCATATAAAACACTCAAGACAGGGCTTAATACACAGAAAGAGTGAGACACTTCTAAGCCATTATCATCTTGTGCACACTGAGTATCAGTATAGGATTATTCAAGTTGAAGAAGTGTCCTTGCAGCCATGTGTGTTACTCCTAGAGTTAACACAGAATGAACAAGTGAGTAGACCATGTTCCAGATTAGGACAAAGCAAAAGCATGCTGTGCCCAGCTGATGAGCTAACTGCAGATCAGCTACTGGGTCTTTCCAGTCTTCATGGGAAGGTTGGATTTGAGTCTGGTTAACAACTCAGTTGAGTACTGGTTTTAGCAGAGATGGTTTAATATCAAATTTTATAGTTGGAACTCTATATTGTTCTATATAACACCCAATGTTATAAACAATACAAGTACCTGGTGCTATTGCCCGTGCCTAACAATCTTCTCAATAAAAAGAGAACTATCAAGAAATTAATATGTTGTGTCAAATTGTTGAAAAAAATCTAGCAAATAAACTCACTTCTACTATTGACAACCTGGTGATGGTAAAAAGTCTGCAACTGGGATACTCTCTAAGCAGAAGCATAGTCAAGGTGAAATGGAAGTGGCCCTATATTTAACAGTATTTTCCATAAGGATGACATAGTGGGAGATAGTTTCCTCAAAGGCTCAGACTTATATATGTTTAATAAGGCTACCAACTGAAAGGTGATTTGGATGATTAAATGATCTCACATATTCAATGTGGATCTATAAACAGTGCTGGAAACCATGAGATAATCACCCATTCACCCAAGAATCATGAGCTATACCATGAAATTCCTTGCAAACACCCATTCTTCCATCTATAACACACTGCTTTCAGTCTGTACCTGATTGAAATAAAAAGTCCAGGAATAACATTTGGATTCTTCATGAAATCCTATATTTAGAGAAGGCAGTAGCAATGATTTGTCCAACGTGATCACTTTTCAAATATGGACATCACCTGCCAATATGGTAATCACCTGCCACATGTGACTACGTCTTTGCATATAACTAATATGAACTGAAACATGCAGAAGTGAAACAAATATACCCATTTAGTAAGACTTACAATAAAAAACAAAGATAAAATATTATATTATACTTTTGTATTGATTACATAAGGAAATGTTACCATTTGGGATTTTTATGTGAAATGATATTTTATCTTTTAAGTATTTTTTCCAATGTGTTTAAAAGAGAATTGTAATTATCTGTGAGTTCACACAGTATGCCTTTAATGTATATTGTTGCAAAGAAAGCATATTGAGTATAGGGATATAAAGTACATTACCCAATGTAGCTCAGCTCTGTGAAAATGCAGTCATGATCTCAGAACCCCTGCAGTCACCCCACCCCCAGCATGCAACCTCCATTACTCCACGGTTCCTCTGTGTGTGTGTGTGTGTGTGTGTGTGTGTGTGTGGCTTTTGACTATAGAGTAGGAATTAGATCCCCAAAGCTAGACCATGGAAATGGGTTTCTTCAGAAAGCCCTGCAGTCCTTTTTCTGGTCATCCATGCTGTGTTTCTCTTTACTGCTTTGCTCTCTGGATGCTACCCACTCTTTGTGTTGGTTACAGGAATTGGTATTGTATCTAAAACAGTTGCTGTTATTAACAGGTTAAACTGCTGGGATGTTAAAATAAAGGCTGCCCAGCTTTAGTGCGTTTTGTTGTAATCATCTCCCAGATGCCTTGTCGGAAATCAATTCAAGTTCAAAACTGGCTGGAATTGGGAGGTCAAGGCTTTGGCAGACTAAATATTTTATCTTCTGCTCATGTCTGGAGCTTTTAAAGATGTGGACTGGGGGCTCTTTCTCATACCCCATCTGGACCAAGATGATTGGCTTTGCCATCTTGCCCAGGTTAGGACAAGGTTAAAATCAATTATAATCAATTATTAAGAGTCTTCTGTGGCCACACTGCTTAAAAGGGGATTTTAAAAGTTTCTCAGTTCTGAAACATGCATATCTTAGTATTGCTGGATATGCTGTTATTCTAGAATACCAAATATAGATGTTATCAGCTTCAGAAGGAAATGCACAGAATTTCTTTCTCTTATTTCCTTGATGCTTAGATTTCAGGACAATGGGGGGAAAGCCCCCAAACCTAAGATAACCATCACCATTGCACTGAACTGAAAAATCTTGTTACCTCCTTATATGTGTTAGAAGACTAGAGCTATTTATAATTTAGTCATATTGTCAAGTGATTCCTGGGAATTTGTTGAGGTCTTTCTGTGGTTCTTATGAGGTGGCTTGCTGTGTGCACCTGTGACTGCTCTGAGCCTTGTAGGCTGCAAGAGTTACCGAGTTGGAATTCCACAGTGATTTTGAGACAATCTAGATCCAGCCCTACATTTTATGATATGAAATGGAGTCTTGAAGAATTTAGATGACCTCTCCAAATTCTTACCCATTTATAGGGAGAATTGAGTCAGCTAGTTCCTAAAAATGTGTGGCTTCTATGTATCCAAATGAATTTTGTTTTTTTGTACAACTTTCTCATTTATAGTGATCAGAGAAGAAAGTCTATTTAGACAAAATGAGTATTACTCTGAACTTTGGACCAGGACATACACTTAATAAATAGAATATAATTAAAAAAATGTTTTCAAAAGGTCAGTTAGCTGTATCTATCATCTTGCATTCCATATATGGAAATGTCCTGTATTTTCATGTTGCATCCAGGCACAGTATGTTCAATCCAAACTACTACAAGGAAAACATCCCATCATATTCCTTGTTCATGTAGAAGGAGAATGTTATCAAACTTAATTGGAATTTTCCAATGGACATATCCAGTTGCAGAAAGTATGGATTACCTGCTGTCTAAGAAAAACCCATCATTAACAAACACTACAATGAATTTTCATATTCTCTGTATAATTTCATGAGAAATGTAGTCGGCCATCTTACTTTAAAGAAAGGGAGCACACTGAATGCAGGGGCCAATGTTTTAAATTATAGTACATGCTCATCTTGCATCAGCAAAATGCAAGCCCTTCATACTGACTATTCACTGTTTGCCAGCTAGTATGGATTATAAAAGTGAGGTATGGAATACTTAAAAGATATAAAGTGAAACCACAGGATTAAAAATTGAGTGATTAAATATAATATACAAATCAACAGTATCTGAACTCAGTTTTAACCCAGAAATATCTGTCTTTCTATCCATTTGGCCATGAATCTGTTACCTTTTTGTGCCTCCGGTCTCAATATGTTTGTTACTTGGAGAACTTTATGTGAGACAATAGTACTCTTGCCGCTGTCTTGATGTATAGCAATCTCTCAATCCATTCTGCCAAACATGGTGATGACAGTCAGAGTTACAATAGCCACAGCAGGGTACTAGGGTGTGTCTTCTTTCTAACATTACATTAATTTCTCCAGGATCTATTTGCATGCATATGGGATAAAAATGGTTTCAAATGTTTTATATTCTTCTCAGTTCAAAATTTCCAAATGAATTTTTCATTGGTTTATTTCCTGGCCACACAATGGAAAAAACTGAACCCTTCAGACTGTCCTTTTTTGAAAAGACCATATTGTTTATGTAGCTTGTTGGTTCAGCTCAAAGAAAAATTATTCACTACTTGTTTGAGAAAGACCTGATTCTGATATTTCAAAGATATTCCAAATGCTAATTATTATTGCTTTCTTTCTATACTCAATTTGTCTGGTGAAAGCTCTGTGACAATAAGCTTTTTAGGATGTTTGGTTTTGGAAAGCAGTATCATGCTGTGATTAAAGATCTGTCTTGTGTAACAAAGTGGACTGAGATTTGATACTTGCTGGCTAAACTTTAGTCAAATCACTTTTAACAGAATCTCTGATTGTTTATCTGTAAGACACACAGACAAATGCACACTTCCTAATACTATTTTGGATGTTAAAATGAACATGGTACAAGCTTATTGCCATGCCTGTTACAGGTAGGTGTTTCTTAAGTAGCAACTCCTATTTTAATTTTTTATTCATCAATTTATTAACTCTAATATTTATTTCTGGGCAGTTAATAAGAATTTAAATCTTATTCATATTGTCAGTCCATAAGTATAGATTAATTGATGACTTTATTTGCCCCAAACTGCCACATGGGTGTGACATATTGAGCAGAGACATATCTGTCTTTAAAGAATGATTGGTAGAAAACTGGAGGGGACAGTTACAGAGTAGGGGGAAAAGAGTTAAACTCTATTAAGATCTGTGTCAGTCTTGTGGCTTATTGATTCCTCTTCAGCTTGGTAGCTTTGACTACTGTTATTTTAGCAATGAGATGATTCTGCATGTACAAGCTATATTTTGGAGTTGATGAGAATTTTGCTGTTAGCTACATAACTGTTTCGTTTAGCCACCTTGAGTGCTTGGAATTGCCTGAACAACCTACTATGTAACTTTCTGGCTAAAATAAGAACCTGGAAATCTCGGCCTGCTTAAGCGCTGACATGGTGACAGGAAAAGAAGCCCCCCAAAACTGCCCTCTATTCTCATAAGCACCCTGCAATGACCTGTCTTCTATTTCTCTAGCTCAGGCATAGTTTCTTGTTAATTAGTTTTGTATCTAACTGAGGAATATTGAGCATTTGCAGTGTGCATGTCATTTCTTGCCAAGTACAAGCTCCTGATCAGCAGCCGGGCCTGCCATCCTTGCACTCAGCAGCATGCATCCCCATTATGTTTGGGTCTACTGGCTTAGTACCAGGCATGGGAGCATACAAAGGAGTAAAGGAGAATGAATAACTTGTTTAGCTTTCTTGAAGTAGAAAGTGTTTTGGAAGAGTCAGTACCATAGAAGTTCCCTATTTCCTTTACCTCTGTGGAAGGAACACTCTATATTTTAAATAATGATTCACGTAGCATGTACCATATTCAAAGAGTAAACACAGAGATGAACGGTTCTATTTATTCTGTACAGTGAAAATAGAAATCTGGAAACAGCATCTGCTTCTCATTTAAATGTATTTTTTCTAATTATTTAGATGTATAGAGGCATCAAGCCAGGATTCAATCATCAACAAAGGTCTTGAGCTATCTAAACAAAACCTTTTTCCTAACACCACTGCTTCTAACAGTTGGAATGGCTTAGAGACCTCAACATGACTATTAATGCAAAGTTGTTGCCATGCCTGGGTCATGAAAGGGGATACTATTTTGGGTTTTTAAAAAAAGCAAGCTGGAAAGTATAGGGAAATATTGCTAGAAATATATTTCTGCAGACCTAGAAACACAAGAAATTAGCTTCAATTCAGAGGTACTTCCCTTTTGGAAATTAAATCTTGGGATTGGGACTTCTGCCTCTAGGCATGAAGACTCTGGTACTTCAGATGGGTTGATTGGATGGATTTCTTATCAGGAGCTTGTCGGAGAAGCAAGTTCCAAATATCAACCCTTATAATTATGGTTTCCTCAGTTTCACAACTCACAAAACAACAGTCGATAATAAAGAAAAACTAGTCCATCAAACTTGAGAGCCACTCAAAAATATACACAGGAAAAGTACACCTTAACACAACAAATAACGTAATTAGACATTTTGCTATAAGAGGCCATGAGTACCAACTAGCCTTGGATCTGGTTAAGGCACCATTCTGTGTTGTAGATCTGTGCCTGATGTACTTTCTACTCTGCATGTCTCAGAGCTGATTGGAAGATGGAGAAGGCAGAAGCTTAGCACAGAACATTTGACTACAAGGGAAGAGAATAGAAGTGAGGATGAAAGAGCATTAATCCTTAATGGTATAGAAGTCTCTGGGAAGGCCATGTTGAACAATGAAGCTATCCTTACTTCTGTTACCCTGTTTGGCATCTGCTATTCTGTTGTTTGCTGTGTCCCCTCCATCCCACTCTTAGATGCTACACTGCCTAGTGCTTGCATCAGATAAATTCATCTCTTGTCTTTCAGTTCTGGCTGATGAAATCAGAAGACTAAGATTCAGGAAAAAGTTGATTTAGTGTTGTTTTCAATTTTCAGTGTATTTTGTACATATAAATTTAAAAGTTTAAAACTGTCACAAAACAACAAAACAATCTTCTTCTCTTCATCCCTTTTTCTCTTGCTAGCTTGCCTCCCCGCCCCAGCCTACCATACCCATTTCAGTCTTGCTTTACCAGCTTTCTAACCTACTATGCACATGACTCTCTCACATGTATAACTGAATTAAGGACAACAGTTTAAATTTTAACTTTTTAATGATTTATAACCTGTCTAATTTCAGTAAGTATTTGAGATAGCAAGAATAAAGGACAGTGGGAGTTACATTAATATTTTTACTCTGTATTGGGTACATATTCTTTTGGGCTGCTTACATTTCTATAACTCTGAACAAGATTATGCTGGCATGACCTTTTGTACAGGGTAGAATTTATAGAATTGCAGAAGATAGAGAAGGAATCCATCATTATTTGCAACATCACCAATGGCACATCTGAATAAATTCAGTTATTGCCCAGTTGGGGTCATGGATCTGCTAATTACATTGTTTTATATTTGTTTAAAAGTTGTATTTCAGCTCTGGGGGGAATACAAGGCAGAAATTTTAGAGAAGATAAATTGTGGGTTGCTGTGTGAGTGTGGGCAAATCACTGATCATTCTGAGTTCTAGGTTCTATATAAAAAAGGGATAATGAATCAATTATGAGTTTCCTGTAAGAGCCAATGAGATGATATTCTTGGAAGAGCTTAGGAAACAGAAGCCACTGAGGCTGTGCAGTCAGTGTTGGTGAATGGCTTTAGTTCAGTCTCTGCTTCATCCAGGAAGAGACCAGGGCCTCACTCTCCGGGATGCTCTAGCAGAAGTGCTTCATTGTGTTAGGGCTTTATTTATTGAATGCATTTCAATGAGCGATCATCTAAGAGCAGAGAGTCATTCAATTTGATTTCACAATGGGGTGATGGATAAGGCTGGAAACTACATCCTCAAACACATTATCCAGAACACGAGAAACAAAACCACTTTTCAAAAGTGACTCATCTTTAAAATATCATAGCAGTTTTGAAATACTTCATTCATTCATTTTCATAACAAATTCCTAATTGAGAATGTCATAAACCACTTTGCAGAGAGAGGCAATCATGACCTGGGAAATTAAGTGGGGTAATTTACAAATAGGCTTTTTTCTGGCAGGAGGTTTAGTATGTGGGTTATCTAGGATTTGCCTGTAGGGTGTCTTGGCAAAGTATGCTCCCTTTTCTCTACTCCATTGGTAGTATATGTAGTTGGGTGCCCAACACATATTAAAAATGAAAGTCAGTTTCCCACACGTTTTCTGGGTTTCCATTATGGAATCTTTTTAACCCTTGTCTTCTTTAAAACAAAAACCCTTTCCATGCTTGCTTTCACATTTCCTGTGTCTGCTGTCTATATATCTTCTTTCCAACATAGACCTGCAAGCATGTCCAGTCTTCCTCAAGACACCAACCTTAACCCACATCCAGACTCAGTTCCTTCTTTTAATTTTATGATGATTATAGTCTTCACAATTTGGTACTTTAAAACAACAACAAAAATTCCCATTTTAATGCCTCCATCATTCTCCCCAATTTGAAAATGAAACACACACACACACACACACACACACACACACACACAAACAAGCACACTCATATACCAAGCAATCTGAAGAAAAGTGACTATTGTGACACACAAAGTCAAATTAAACCCTTCATTCTGCTCCTAGCTAGCTCAGAAGCTGAGTGAAAAAAACAAGTGCTTCATAGGGTTCTTGAAGGTGGTAAAGTAGGTGTCACATAATATTGTTCCCAGAGAACAGGGTACTGGAACCCTTTGTCACTACCATTTGTCAGCATCTATGACAGGAATTTCACCATCTGACATCCTTCCCTAACTCTCAGCCTGTGACTGTGTAGTGCATCCCAACTCAAACACAGAGATGGAAAAGGTTGAGCCAAACCCTGTTAACAAAACAGTTCCCTGAAGGGCTATAATATTGCTCAGTGGTAATATCGTCCCTATGCATTTTATCTTGTACATGAAATCTGGGATAATTATCATTTTTTCCTACAGTACGTTTTAGACTATTGTGTTTCTGTGTTCCTGCCTAGTTCATTAAGCAGGGTTTTACAGCTCCTCCAGTAACAGAATTGCTATTGACACTTTCATTAGATCCATAATTCAAATGCTTGTCTGCCTTCCAAATGGAAGCTTCTGAGTCCAGAACCACAATCTGGCCACCGACCGTATGTTGGCTTTTAGAACTGTCGTAAACTCATCATCACATTCAAGTTCTTGAAGGGTCAAAATCTGCTTCCTCAGTGAACTGTCTCCATCCAACAAATAGTCAGTGTGCTCTCCAAGAATAGCCAGCCAAGTTTCTCTCTGAAAACTCTCCCAGACAGTTCTCATTATAGTGTGACTATAGCACAAATAATCATTGTCTAGATTTAAATATAAATGGTCTGCTTCATTCATTCACTTAATCATTCCACCATTCAAGACCAATATACCAAATATTATGATGTTTTAGCAATTTAAAGTCGAATAAGATGGTCTCTTCCTTGCAATATCCTATAGTGCAATTGGGGTGTATAGAAATAATAATGTAATCAGTGGAACGTGAAATATTCACTACTAGAGTTCCAGAAATGAGAACAGCTATGATATGGATGCCTGTGCTTTAACTAATAGCTGTTCTCAATTTCTATTTTCTTACACTGGCTCAAATAGAAATTGCTTCAACTGCCTATGTAGAACTATATAGATACATATATGAAATAAAGGGAATGTATCCCAAAAAGATAACTTCAGGAGAAGATAATGATATCACTTGTAGGATAGTCTTAATGGACAAGAAAGAGAAGGTACTACATCAAAGAACTGTTTTGGTGATCATGAAAAGCAGCCTTTTGTAGTAGTGTTTGATTTTTCTTTCTAACAAGGCTCAAGAATATCAATGCTATATCTCATTTAATTGAAAAGAAACCTTTTTGTTTTTGGCATCCCTGGTAGATATAAGACATGACTGTTTTTAGTGTATGTACAACCAAATATCTCAGGATTTGGCAAAGAGGCAGTAAGTATTAGCAGACTGTGTGTGTTACTATGTCACCTCAATGTGATGTGCAGGTTTTCACTCTTTTGTTAAACATACATTGTGAACCATACATTTCAATGTATAATTAGTTGTGTTTGATTTAAGGAGCTTGGGACTGGATACATTACATAGGAAAATATTTTATTTGGGATAGTTCACATTCCTAGTTTCTATGATTTAAGAAAAGACAGAAAAGAGGAAATAGAAAAGACAAAAAAAAAATAATGTTTTCTTTATGAGTCTAGTCCTCTAAGGTCTTGACCACACACTGGGATTCTCATCTCATTTGATCTCTTCTAATGAAGCTAACTAGATCCCTGTACTAGAAAGTCCCTTTGCTGGAATGGGTTCCACTTCAGGCCACTGAGTATAAGAAGGGTATGGGGCTGCATTCCAGGATTGAAAGTGTCACATGACTCACTTATGCAGTACCAACTGTGCTGTCCTGCTGGAAAGTGACTTGCACAGCCTTCCTAGTACATTTGATTGTATTGCATGTGTCTTCATAAACACATTTAATTGTGCAATAGAGGTCAATGACAGTATAGGGTTTAGAAGTTGTTGCTTGGAAATCACAGTCACTAACACCTAAATCATCCATCAGACATGCTGTAGCTTATCCTGAGCTTGCATAGAAGAGAGATTTGCAGTCTCTTTCATTTTCATTTCAAGTAGCATCACTTACTTTAAGCCAGATATTCAGGCCTCTTCAAAAGCCTCCAGGGTGAAGGACAAGAAAGAGGCTTATGGAATCTTCCATAACTGTGGCCCACTGCTGTTTCTGCATTCAAATCAATACCTCTGTCTTTGGTATTCCATTTTAAAATCACACATTCTTCCTTCCATGCAACGAGTAATGGGGATTTTGTCACATATTTTCCAATCCAGATGGCTCTTTTGTGTAGCTATACATTTAATTGAGCTCTGTGCAGGAGGAAAGCCAGGCACTAATGTACAGAAAAGAGGAAAGGACATGGCGTTGACTTGATACAGTCCTCCCCATTGAGTTGACTTCTCTCGTCTTCTATAATCTCAGGTTAGATAACTGCATTTGTTCTTTTTCTCCTCTCTTTCACTCAAAAGGACCTACCAGTTCAGACTTCTTCCAGAAGCAGAAAAGCAATTACAAATATGAAACAGATTTCACTACTGGACACAAACTTCACACCAAAAAAACATTTTCTCATCCAAGAGAATCTGCAATGTGAACTTCAGGATCAAAGATAGAAGAGGTGAGTTTGAATAAGAAGAATCTTTCCCTATGATACATACATAGAAACTATTCTTCTGGGCTACAGGTATCACACTAGCTCAGGTAGAGGTTACAACATAGAAGGTTCTTCAATCAGGAAATAACCTGAAAGATCTATACTCTTTTAGGTGTTAGTCTGTTAACAATAGAATTGTTATGCTGGATTCTGTTTTAAAACATTATTTTGGGAAGAACTGACTTAACCAGTAGAGAAAGTATTGACAACAAAAGCAACACAGCACACATGGGGGTGGGGGGTGGCAGACCAACAGACAGAGATTTGACAATTTTTTGACATTTTTTTTCTCAAGTTGTCTTTTTGAAACAAGTTAAAGAATGTCATAGGACCAAGAGGAAATGAGCACTAAAGACATAATACCTTTTATCTTGATATTTGAACTGGCAGGCAGGAAGGGAGAGGGAGACAGAGAAAGGGAGGAGAGAAAGGTAGGTGAGGTAGGCTACCAGAAAGAATCTTGGAAAGAAGGGATGAATGGATATCAACCATCTCAACTTTACTCATATGAGATCTCTCTCTCTCTCTCTCTCTCTCTCTCTCTCTCTCTCTCTCTCTCTCTCTCTGTCTGTCTCTCTCTCTTACACACCGACCCACGAGAGCAAGACAGAGAGAATAGAGAGGCAAGAGGCAGAGAGGCACAAAGAGAAAGACATGTTAAGTTTGCATTCTCTTTTGACCTATTAAGTAATTTTCTGGCTTTATCTATTTTATCCTGCCAGGGAGGGTCTATGAGTTCCCAGATTCATTCCTATTCCTTTGGCTTTTGTAAAACAAAGTCTGAAGACTGGGGAAAGGATAGAAAGAACAAAAGCTACAATGACCTACTCTCAGGAGGAAAGCAATGATCTCAGAATACAACAATAAAAGGTTTTCAGTCTCCCTGAGAGAAAGGGCAGAAGCAGTGAACTAAAGGGGAGTTGGTACCCTAGTGTGAATGTGGAGAGTCTCTAGTAAGAGGAAAATAGGAAGGATTTCAGGAACTAAGGGGGTGATTTTGAGAGATGGTTGAAACTAAGCAGTGAGTGTGAGTGCAGTGCTCACAGAGTGAGATATATTCAGAGGGGTGTTATTAGAAAATGGAAGGGGGAGGTGGAAGGCGTTAATGGCAATTGGCATGAACTGAATTCTTGGCTTTCCTTTATTTCCTCAATGAATGCATGACAGACAGGCTTTCCCAGTTATAAATGAGATGTTGCTCCAGGTCTGAATGCATGGATGCACCCAATGTAAAAGTTTCACCTACAAAGCAAACATTTCACTTAGTATACTTGCAATGAGATACTTTAAAACAGTCTCTGCAATATCTTAGGTTTTGTTGTTGCTTTGGTTGTTTTTGTATTTCTCGTTTCTTCACATGGCCTAGCTTATAAAGTTCAGACCCATGAGGTAGATGTCCAGAGGATTAAGACTGGAGGAACCACAAATGTTAGGACATTTGTGTAAGATAATAATTCACCCTATTTCCAAGCACAGAAAAGTGAACTAATACGTTTTGCATGAATTAGTTAACATTTAGGCATTGATGGTATACTGTTGTAGTTTGAACTAAAAAAGCCCCCATAGGGAGGGGCACTATTAGGAGGTGTGGCTTAGTTGCAGTAGTAGGTGGGGTCTTTTTAGGAGTGTATCACTGTGGGGGGGGGGCTTTGAGGGCTCCTGTGCTCAAGCTACACCCGGTGATACAATTCATTTCCTGTTGCCTTTGGATGAAGATGTAGAACTCTCAGCCCCTTCTTCAGCACCCCATTTGCCTGCATGCTGCCATGTCTAGCCACAATGATAATAGACTGGACCCCTGAAACTGAAAGTGAACCCCCCTTGATTAAATGTTTCCTTTTATAAGTGTTGCCATGGTCATGGTGTCGCTTCACAGCAATAGAAATTTTAATTAGGACATATGTCTATAAAAAATTCAGTAGAGTCTTTTTTGAGGGTGTTTTGATTCAGATATATAAAACTTCATAATGATGAACAATCACTGTTGTTTTTGGTGTTTGTGGCATTGTTAATTCTGGCAATCATTTTTTTTTCATTTTTCAAATGAAAAGATATAAAGTTCCTCCATGCTTCCCTACTATTCCTAAAAAATAATTTCTGTAACTCCTAGTTTTGAGAAAACCTCCCATAAGAGGTATCAATTCATGTATTTTACAAATGCTCAGGATATTTGAAAAAGCTGCTCACAGGTGCTAAAACATGTGAGCATGGGAGAGCTGGCTCTACCCCTCAACTGCCATATGGTGGTGTGGGCAGGGGGATGCCTCCCCACTGCTGCCCTTCACAGCCTGTGGCAGGTGGGAAAGCCAGCCCTGAGGTCATAAGAGCAGAAGAGCTGTCTCTGCCCCTTGCCTGCTGTGATACTCGGGAGAGCAGACCCTGCACCTCACAAGTATAGCACTCTGGAGAGTGGCCCTGAACCTCACCTGGTCAACACAGTAGAGCTGGCTCTTTGGGTATAGATGTGGGTGAATTGACCTTGATGGCCTGAAAGCAGGAGAACTGGCCTGTCACTTGCTCCTTGCGGCATAGGTGAATTAGCTGGGGCAATGCTGGAGAGTTCACTCTGGTGGTAAGGACTGGGGGAAAGCTGGCAGGGTTATGTGTTGGCCCAGCACAACATCCACACCATCTATGATATGCTGGAGCACTTGAAGGTCTGGTTTTGTAGATTCAAAGATGCAGGATCTCTGTGACACGGGGCAAAAAAACAGGACATCCAAGAGGAGAAACCAGGGGCCTTGAACCATACCAACGACTCTTTGCAATGCACACTTGCAAGTAAAGATATATGGATAATGGGGTTTACTGTGTGACTCGGTGTGTCACGCTACAGCTACCATGATGAGATTTTTCCTTTTTTTTTTTTTCTCTTAAATTTTATTTTGTTTTATTAGGAGGGCTATTTCAAGGAAAAAGTATGGATATGAAGGGATCAGGAGATGAAGGAGATGGAGACGCATGATGTTAAAGACACAAAGAAAAAATTTTTAAATTCTAAATATAATAAAGAAGGCAAAGCTACTCTTTGGAGAGGGCTCAGTGCTCACGTAGCATGTACTTCACCACTTTGGTATTGCTGAGGTCAGCTTGAACACTAAATAAAGGAGTTGAGGCTTTCTCTTTTCACTGATCAACTAAACTCCACTTAAGACACTTTGGGCTCACCTGCAGATATGGAAACTGATTTTGGAAAATATGTGCATATTCTTGTTCCTGACTCCCACCCCTATCTTCATCCTGCTTTTAAAGATGTGGAGACACAAGCTCTGCCACTGGAAGCAGATTCCCTTTGAGGACTTCAGAACTCTGATCAGTCTTTGATGTGCTTGGGAGCGTCTTGTCCACGAGAATGCAATACTAATGGAATTGTTGATTGGGCCTATGACATATCAGAGTCTTTAAAGACATGAAATTAAAAAAAGAAAGAAAGGAAGAAATCAACATTGTTCTGAAAGAAAGGTAGTTAAAATTCAGAAAGAGAGATTCTTTAATTAACTTAATAAAATAACTAATGGAAGCATTTTAACTGCTAAATTTAATTTACTTGTCAAGATATCAGGCTACAAAGAGGAGGGAAGAGTCGGAAGTCTGCTTCCCATTATGATGTACTCTACTATAGAATAAATTTGCTTAAAATGAAATATATCACCAAAAGCCATCAATGACATCTTAATTTGGAACAGCCAGTTGAAAAGTAATTAGACTATGAAGCAATCAGTTCTAGTAAATCAGGGTTTCCCCTTACATAAACATACATTTTTTTTTTCTATTTATACCCAAGAAAGACTAGATTCGCAGGTAGCAGGCATGCAGGAAGGCTGGCTCTTTTGATCGGTGTTTCTACTTACATTACCAGGCTGTCAAAACAAAATGTTTTATGATGGGATTAAAAAAATGTATAAGCATCTGATTTGATTTAGTGTTTATATTTTTATGTTGAACTAAGGAAACTTTACTTATGATTGGATTTTAAAGATTTACATTTGTCTCCCTCTTCCTTCCAAAATGTTTTCCAGATCCACTGGCAACTCCAACACCTTACTTCAGTGAGTGAAATTAGTGAAATATGAAAAAGCTCACTTAGTTCTCCCTTCAGGGTCTCTCCTACTCTTCTAAACAAAAGTGGTGAATGTGGCTGCTAATGAGACAGGGTTTAGAGGAGGTGGAAGTGGATAAAATGATCCTTTTGTTTAATGTCTGAAGATTCACAATGAGCTGTTTCTCACACAGTAATCCACCTAGATGTATAATTTTTAGTTTATTGGTATGTAAAACACTATGCTAAGAGAGACAGATGAAACAAAATAATTTATATATAGTGCGGTTATGAAAACTAGCAAAGAGGAAACAAAAGGTATCGAAGTACTTTGTATAAAAGAACACTTTTGAGTGTGTCTTCATTGACCACCTTGAACCTCAGGAAGGTGTTTTCCTCTCTACGTTGCATGTGTGGAGATGCAGGACCTAGGAGGTCCTGTGAGAACAGCAAGGGTATTTAATGTGAAAGCTGAGCTACAAAGAGAACTTGTGGACTCCTGGTAGTTTCTTCACAACATCTGGTTGTGATGATGGAATCCAATCTGTTATCTGTTGAGGGTAAGAGGTGTGAAAAAAATAATTAGAAGATAGATCAATCACCCAGAAAAACATTTATGAAGGACTTCATTCAGATATTATGGGAGTCAACATTGTCACCATCCTTGAAAGCTCAGAGGAGATGATGAATTATGCCACAGAAGACATGAGTTCACAAAGCAGCAACTACCTGGCAACAACTGCTCATGTTACTGCATCTTCCACTCAGATGGAAGAAAATGACCAGAGAGGAAAATGGCCATTTCATAAAATTTCATTAAGAAGCATGAGGGAAATCTCTGAAGCATGGTTCTGGAGTCTTCAGGCATGCAAATCACTCAGCTATATGCAAATATATTTACCTTAATAGCATAAATCATTTACATTCTTTCAATTGCCTTTTTAGAAATGTGATTATTGATAACTATACTACAAGGTGCACTATTTCTCCTTGCGAAGCACATTAAAGAGAAATCTAAGACAGACAATGCAATGCGAATGTGTATTAAGATTCATTATTGCAGATAGGTGAGAAATAGTCTAAGAATATAATTAAAGCACAAAAGCTTCCATTTTCAGTGTGGAAGTAGGAGAACAAGACTGAATACAGAGGTACAGGGCCCCTCTTTCTCCAAGAGTCTTGTAAAATTAGAGTGTCTTATCCTCAATGGTTGTTCAAGACTCATGACTAACAGGACAGTTGTCCTGGAACTCAAGAAGTCAGGACCTATATAAAATTAGATGTAACAAGTTAGTAACAAGTTAAAGTTACAGGAAAAAAGGCAAGAAGCACAAATGTGGGAAATGAGACATTGCTAGTAAAAGAGGTTAAATGGAGTAAGGAAGCCTTTATAAATGTTTCAAGAGGAAAAAAGTGATCCTCAAGAGAAAAAAGACCAGGAAATAAATGAGAAGAGGAGGGCATGAAATTAATGATGGCCAAGATATTGACCTCCTGCTTTAAGTCAGTTTTTAAGAGAAAAATGAGAAGAAAATTTGGACAGCTGGAAGGCAATAATGACTTTTAAAAATAGGTATCGACAAAGAGGATGAAGGGAAATTTAGAAAAAAAAATTGAATATAGTGGCATATACTGATTGTAACTTTTAGATAATGTGCTTCCCAGGGAATTCGATTCCTTACGTATTAACTATGCACAGACACAGGAGAACAATGCAGATGAGGAAGATGTCAGAAATCTCACAAAACAAATTTGTTTTATATAACAATAAAAAATGTCTAGGGAAAGTTGGGGAGGCAGACAAATATCAGACCTCTAAGTAGTATATAATTTAGGACATATGTTGTTTTTCTTTTTGGCTATTTCAATTCTTAGAATTTAGGATCATATGTTTTTCTTTTGCTCATGTGAAAAGCAGAAAAAAAAATGGGTACCTTGGAAGTACAAGAAGGAAGTCATGATTTCATGGAAGAAATTTGGAAAGATGGTACAGTCCCTAAGTCTGACATTAGTGTCAAAGTAATTAGTAGGCTGAATTCATAAACTAGGAAATACAGATAATTATGGGGGTAAAATCCTGTGATAGGAAGTTTCAAATACACTTTCAAAATGAAATTCTGAGATATTCAATATATTCTTCAGAGCCACTAGATACCTGGTTAAGTAATCCTTTAGAAGACTTTAGTTGCTATTAGGCAATGAGTTTGCGAGGAATATAGGTGCAAATTTTGGATTTTTATAGCAAGCATGGCTACTAGATGTGACATCTTAGGGAAGATGGTATCTAGGAATTCTCTTGATAACTCCATCAGCTTCCTCCCTGTGGGCTCAATGAACAGATTGTATCAATATATGCTCCTTGCTATTTCTCAGTTTATCTTATTCAAATTGTCTGTTATCCTTACTCATTCTTCTTTAGTAACTAAAATAATCTAAGACCTGTGGTAGAAAAATCCACTGGCACATGCATGTATATCCACAGGTCAACTGCCCTCCAGAGGCCTGCATTCTATCCTCCCACTGGCTTATTACCAATGGAGTTCTGCAGCCATCTATGCCAGAGCTCAGGGAAAGAACAGGGGAAGTTGACACTGTGAAGAGACAGATCATTTTGTGGAGAGATGGTCTCCTGCCTGAAATAAATGCATGGAATTAGATATGTGGATCAAACTGGGGAATTCACAAAAGTTAGTTCTAATATCCTAAAGACCAAAATAGTTGCACAGGTCAGAAAGCAGATCTTTTTTTTTTTTTTTTTTTTTTTTTTGGAAAGCAGAGTTTTAGAAGGTAGCATGGAGCAACTGGTGCAAGAGGACTGCTTGCAGGCACCAGGGGAAACATGTTTTCCCTGTATAATGCTTGTGCATCTATTTATGAAATGGGGTTCACTCCTTTCAGTGGAGATCTTCAAGGGACTAGCAAATGATACAGATCTGTGGGTGAAGTAGCCTTGGGATCAACTCCACTGCCTCTCTTACATGGACATTTTATTTCAAAAGCTGCTTGTGACTTCCACAGCATCTGGTTCTCTGGCAAGCCACAACTAATTTATTTTCTTTTATTAACTTTCCTTGTAAGCTTTTAAAGGCAGTTAAAAATCTTTTTTATTAACTTCCAATGTTTTACAGCCATCCTTTTCAAATATGGATGGTAGCGCTTCACAGTTGGGACGGTGACTATCCTGTTAAGATCGGGACTTTATGATGAAACAGGGAGAGAGACTGTTTGACTATAATAGTAGCAGACTGGTAGTGAGGGGTGTTTGAATGCAGCAGGTACTTTTGTATAAATCAGATGCAAATTCAACAAAAATATATTCACGGATGTGTGGCTATTGGCATTACTGTAGGAGAGAAAGACAGATGGGAAAAAGAAGAAAAGAATTGCAAAAAGGACAGAGGAGGAAAGCCCAACAAGGGAAAATTAGGAAAAATACATAGGAACTCACATTTTAGGAGAATTTATTTTGAAGCAATATTTACAGTATTTATTGGAACATTGGACAGAGGGAAAAGAGAATTTTATTTCTTGTCTCTGTTTCTACTGCTAATTTTCTCAGTTCCTGTACTTCAAAGGATCTCTCTTCTCTTTACTGAAAATGTAATGTTGATCTCCCCTTTGTTTCTGTGACAAACACTGTGACTAAGTACAATATACAGAAGGAAAGGACATCAATCCACCTTTGTGAGAAGTCAAGACAGTGAAGTCCACAGGAACCTGGAGCGGGAACTGTGGGAGAATTTGCCAGCTCATTCACTCACAAGTTGATTTTTGTTTAGTTAGCTTTTTCACACAGCCAAGGTCCACCTGCTTAGTGATGGTACTTCTTACAGTGGGCTGAACCCTTCTGCATCAATTAACAATCAAGACAAACTTGCACAGACATGCAATGCACATAGGCCAATCTTATTTAGCCAATTTCTACTTTTAGTCTTTCCTTGTTCTACACTTGGTTGAAAGGTAAATGTAGTTTGGATGGATATATATATATATATATATATATATATATATATATATATATGGATTTGGATGGCTTTCATTGGAAATTTTACCAAAAATTATTGTATTTAGCATATCCTCTTCGAAGTCTTTAATTTCTTAGTTTTCAAGCTCTACAAATTATTGCTACTTTCTTGAAAATCCTGCAAACATTTTCTAGGGGGTCACAGGCAGAACTGCAAGCTCCCTGAGAGCTACAGGTGCAGATGAAACGGATGTGGAGAATGCATCCTCCTCAAAGAGCATGAAGGCTACACTTTTCACAATAGATAATGTATATAGCAACAACAAACATGAGAATATTATCTTGAAACCCTGTGGGGGCCATCTAATGCCAGATTCAAAGATGTAGGAATAGGCTTAAATATTTAATTTCCTTGAGGAATTTTAAAAAGGATATCTACAAATGAATGGATGCTGAAACCAGAAACTAAGCAAACATAGAACCATGAAAAAGGAATTGAAGAAAGTAGAACCTAGAGATAAAAGAATGGGAATCCTAAACACAGCAAGACAGATGAATAAATCTCTAGGTGTTAAGAAAACACATTTTATCTTAAATTTTATTTTAATACAACAAATGCAACATTTATAGATGGAATAAACCATATATTTATATTACATGTTTGTAGTATGATATACTAAACTGCTTATCTATTTGTTTCATTAAGTTATAATACCTTGTCACTTATAATAAAATGAATGGAGACTCTAAAAGCATAGGGCTTGTAGAAAAGGCTGAGAATAAAAAATTAGAGAGTTTTGTACTTATATTTGTATAAGTTGGAAAACCTCAACAAAATTAAAAATATTCTTGCAAAGTATAAATTAGTAAAGTTGAGAATAATTCTAAATAAGTAGTAAAAACAGTAACCATCAAGAAAATAAAGTAACTAAATAAATATTGTTTTATAAATTGGTAAAAGAGTAACCTCTAAAACAAAACAAAACAAAACAATAAAAAAAAACTCAAAATCTTCAAGAAACCTGATTAAAAACTACTTATGAGTTTAGAAAGTATAAGAAAATCTGCATACTGGATCTCTGTGAGTTCAAGGCCAGCCTGGTCTACAGAGCTAGTTCCAAGACAGGCTCCAAAGCAATATAGAGAAACCCTGTCTCGAAAAATCAAAACAAACAAACAAAAATATCTGCCTACTTTATTCTTTGAGGTTAGTGTTAGTCTGATAGCAAATATGGGGGAAATACTGACACAGAAATTATATGTTATATGTGGATATAGGATTGTGAAGTAAGTAGCCCAGTCACTTATAGTTTGAGTGTTCTTTGTGTCTAGCTAGCTAGGCTCAAGGTGTGTTTAGGCAGAAGTGAGATGGCCACTATTATCTGACAGGCAGGTAGAATTATCGTAGTTTAATAAGGATCAGGAGAAACACATAGGCCGAATAGATGTTTATTCAGGGAGAAATAACTTACAACATAGACAGATGAACACCAGCAGGTTCCTGGTCCCAAGGATGCCTCTGGATGCTCTCCTGTCCCTGTGCTGCCCAGCAAGAAAGCACTCCTGGGCTCCTCCTGAGACCTAGTTTCCCCAGGTAGCTTCTGCCCCTGTCTCCACCCCCAATGGGTATGGTCAGTGCCACAGATGCAGACAAACTGAATATCTCACTACATAGAATAGCTTCCCCAAATCTGACAGAAGTGACCGTCACAAAAGTGATTAGACATAGACAGTGTGTTTCCAGGAAAGAATTTAATTCTGGATTTTTTTTTTTTTTGTAAAAATAGAGACTACTGTTAAAGACAAGGTATTGATTAGATTTAAGTTGTTATTGCTTATGTGATCTTCCAAGTTAGTATTTACTTCACTGAACAATTATAAGCCATCATTGTATGTGATGATCCTGACATTGGCAAATGTGCACAAGAAACTGCATAAGGATTGAAGTAGAGAAACTGTTAGTTACTCTAAAACTCATGCAGAGTGGGTAGGTGCCTTTATTGTATCTATTAGTCTCTCTCTGTCTCTCTCCTCCAGCCCTCCAGCCCCCTCCTATTCTCTGTATTGCATTAAGAGTTTGGTATGTTGGTCCTTTTTCCAGAGAGACCTGCATGTCACCCTCCTAGAGAGAAAAACTCCTTTTAAATGCCATCCTTAATTTATGTATAAGAGCTGCTACTGTACCTGTGTGAGGTTCCCATGAGAATTTACTAAATGTGTCTCTGCCAATACCAATGACCGAAAGAGACCTTCCATTAACTTCTGAATTAGCCAAATGGGACGGAGCTTAATCTAATATGCGTTATTTCATTTTCTAGGTTACTTGTTTTAAAAGAAATCAAGTATACTCATGGCTGTCGAAAGCTGTCCTGGGAGATGTGCATAGAAGGACTCCCTCTAAACAGCACAGGCTTCTGAGAAAGCTGGGTGCATGCCCGAGGGCCCAATTTAGCTCAGTTGCCTTTTCTCACAGTAGGCATAGCAAACCGTCACTCCAAAGAGACAGAAGAAAAATTGTACATTAATGAAAATAATGAGTGTTGGCTCTGGAGTATTAGGGTGCTGAGGACAAGGAGCTTTTCCTCGACTGGCATCTCAGCTAATTCTTCTTTGCAGTCTGCTGGGAAGTCCATGCCTCAAGGTCACCAGTCTTTTCTCTGGGCCTGGTGTGATCAGTGTAACGAACAATCTGGCCACGGTCAGAGGAAGACTGGAAGTTGATGGGTCATGGCTAAATGCTTCTGAGCAGATAGCATGGCACAGTGAAAGGAGAACTCAGCTCAGTACTGAGAACTGTGTTTCATTCTCAGCCCAGCCGTTAATTAGCTCTGTGGGGACACAACTCCCTCTATGCCTCAGCATCTTCATCTGTCTGCTGGGAACAATATTAGTTTCTGTGTATATATTCCAATATTCTTATATTAATGAAACTAGTTAATATAAAAGTTTTGAGAACAATAAACTGTCTTATAATTTAAATTCTACACTGTGTATTCAGCATTGAGAATGATACAATGAGTTATCTTGTAGGTATCACTGCAGTTTCTTTTTGACTCTCTAGGATTTTCATGAAAGCAAAATTTGCTCAATAGAGAAAGATACAAGCAGCTCTCCCTCTTTTTATAGCCATCCTTCCCAACTGCCAACCCTATTCATGGGACTCAGGGATGTGCCAAGGTTAGACGACGCAGACATAGGGTGTGAGCCATAACTTCTAAATCAGTTTTGGAAGGATGCCAGAGCATCAGTTTAGAAAAGTGATTGGAGTGCCTTTCTGAGGACAAAGAATTACTTAGAGAGTACATCTTTCAAGAACATGTTATTGAAACTTGGAGAAAAAGAGTTTTAAAATATGAGAACACTAGTATTATAGGCACTCTAAACCAATTACAGTGTATTTACTTGGATCTCAATGGGGGGATACCCTTTTCATTATTCACAAGGCTCAAGAACATTAGACATACTTCACTGAAGACAATATAATATCCAAATATGAAGTAGGCTACTGTTTGTCCATTTCATCCACTTTCTTGCTTTTACCTTCTTCACGAAGGCAGAAGAGCACTTCTGTGTTTTTAGAATACACAATACACAAGGAGTAGGCAATGTACTTTTGGATAGTCAACACCCATTGTCCTCAGAGAAAACATACAGTGTTTTATCCACCCCTCCCAAAAGTTCCCTAGAAACAGTCAATGTGTGTAGGAGCTATAGAAAGGATAGGTCTAGACACCTGAGCCCTAAACACTGCGAGGCTTGTTCTACATAGCTCAGAGAGAACTTCCTTATGGCCATGGATGAAAGATGGAGAGAAAAATGTAGAAGTTCAGTGGCAACAAAGTCAGAGGTAGACAGGATTTTAAAGATCTTTTGTGCCTGAAGATCTGGCTTCCTCCCCCTAATAAAGACTTTCAGACTCTCTGTGCCCTGTAGACAGAACCTGCTAGCTAGACATAGCAGAAACAGCCATTCCCCCCTGGGAGTGTGACTGTGGGCGTGAAATGAGATAAAGAATCTGCAGCACCTTGGTGTGTGTCTGCATTGACATATACAACCAGATCTGGTCCTTTCCCTGTTGTAGCTACAAGATCCAGTCTGCAAGGATTTTTTTTTTCACTCTAAACCTAATTTTTCTTTAATTTTTCTGTTTTGAAATATTCTTAAACATGGAAAAGCCCTAGCGACATGTCAGCCTCACTTAATGATCCTTAGTTTTTCCCTGTTGCGTGTTGGCTTTCTGATCTCATATGTCATGGTGCTCCCCACAGTTCCTTGAGTGCAGATGCATGTGCTACCCAGACTTCCTTCAGTGAAGGTGCATATTTTCCCCTAAGCACTTGCTTCTTGATCCACACTATGTCTCCTGAGTTTCCTCAGTGGGGTTCCTCAACATTTTTCCCAGGACTTCAAGACTCTGGCTTTCTGCCCTGCCATTGACTGACCTTCTTTACAATCCTAGAGCAAGAGATTTGTCATGAAGTCAATGGGGATTTAATTTTATTATGAATACCTTTGATACTTTTAGCCAGATTCTTCATAATTAGCAGCAAGATACCTTCCTCTTTCTTAAGAGAAATGTAACCTCTACACACACACACACACACACACACACACACACACACACACACACACACACAGAGTCTTCCCTGGTCAAAATGATTTAGACATAGATTGAGTGCAAGTTGGTTTTATTACAAGGAAGATAATGAGAGGAAATCCTGGGGTTCTGGAAAGTGACAGGTTTTCTTGCCTTCAGTGAGCTCAATTTAGGGTGCTAAGAATACTGGACAATCAACAGCACCAAAGCCATCTGGTCCAGTAGCTTCTGGGCCCATTGTCTTGTAAACTTGAAGGATGAATTTCACAGAAAACAGGAGGCAATTTGGGGAAAGAAGTTTGTTAGAAGCTTATAGGTGAGAACTTAAGAAACAAGAGGCAAGCATGAGAAATGGTTGCCACTGAGTGTCCCATCTAGGATTTAATGATGATTTTTGTGAGAGGGGGTCAAGACATGGTTGTTAATCTGGTCAGTTAGTGCAGTTGACCCACCATGAAGTATTCATGTGCTTCTCCATCACAGCTGTCTAAACTGGAGTGTCTATTACACCCTCAAAGACAACTTCCAGGCAGCTGTGTGAAAGATGAAGAAGGAGTACCTGGGATGGAAATTGACACTCAGCCAATATTAGTGGTTTTTATTTCTCAGTCAACACATTTTGAATTTCTGTGGAGACTCTAGAATGACGTTTATGATAGAATAGAAAAGCTACCTTTGTGGTAGCTTTTAGACAGGGTGCTTCTGAGCTTAATAGTGGCCTTAGTAATAACAATGACTGTTTCTTGAGGTCACACACAGTCTGAAATTTCAAAGATTCAGGAAAAGAAACAGGATGGGGAAAATATGTACTTCTCATTGGCCTTATTAGATCTCCCAGGAGCTCTGCAGTTCTGATGTAAACCCTTCTTCCTGTTCTCCCTTTTCCCTCCTGCTTCACAAGACCAGAAGGTTTCTACCTTCCCAAGCTCTGTCCAGTGGTTGGTCATGGCCATTTGCCTCATTTAATCTCTCCCACACTTAATCCCATCTTCTCAGATAACCCAGACTAACATACACAATAAATATTTCTCATCTATGTACTTACAAAATGAGTTCCTGTTTTACCTTACTCGAACCATAAGAAACCCTTTCCTCAGGTTTTTATATCTGCTTAAAGCTGATGTAGGCATTTCATCCAGGCGGGCAGTGGTCAGGTTCTTATACCACTGTTTTCCTCAAGGTAGAGTCTATAAATATGTACAAAGAGGGGAATGCCTGCCACTTGGGTGGTTTTGATGCAGCGGAGTATAAATATGTCAAAGTGGGTAAAGCAGCACCTTAGCCAAGGCAGCAATGGACTTCTGGGTCATCTCTGATGAAATGTTCTAAAGGGTAATAGTTGTACCTTGCCTGACTCTGTGACACCTACTGGAACTACGTGTACAAGGTCTACGTCCCACTTCCCAAGTGCTCATTGGCCAGCTGGGAACACACAATTAAATACCTGATAGATGTTAGAACAGGAGTAAATTCTGAGGAAGTGGTGAGACAGTACATAGAGATAGAGTCCTCTAAGAAGAGACTAGACATACCCAGATAGGAATGTTTCATGAATCTGTGCTTCAAAAGGAAAGGCAGACCATTCAGAGGTGGAAGGGAGGGAAACATTAAGTGTAGTTGGTTTCTGGGTTTGAGAGTCCCAAGAACTTTATTCTACCCTACAGGTCCCTATGGAGCTGAAAGGCTAGGATGATGGGTGGGATCCCCAGCACTGTGTGCTCCTGGAGTGGCACTCTGAGAATGACTGTAATAAAATGTAATTAACACCAGCAAGGAAAGCAGGACCATAGGACATTTTACTGTCTACAGAAGAATGTCAATGTATGACAAATACTTGCAGTCTCTGATCATGAATACCCAAGTACATGCTCATTGGCAATGGACTAGTAAAAAATATATAAAATGGAGAGATATTAAAAATGTTTTGCCAACTGTCAATTATCACCTCTTGGCAACATAGTAAGCCTTCTTTTTATTTGCTCTCAAAATAGATCCTGTCATATCCATTAAGCTTCAAGGGATGAGGTACAGACGGCAGCATCTTAGATTTTTGTAATGACTTTCCTTGCTGAAACACTTTAAAAATAATGATTTAAAAAAATGCACCCAGCCCTAAGTACTTGTTTTTTCTCTCTGTTGTCATGATTAGACATGTCCCCAAATGTCTATGTTGTTAGAAACCTAATCCTCCATGTGTACCTGTGTGATATATGGGGGTGGGACCTTGGGGAGGTAATTAGGATTAGATGAGATCATGAGAGTGGATGGCCAATAAAGAAATTACTACCAAGGGGGCCTTCACTCAATGCTGAACAGTTGGTCAGTTCTTTTGGACTTCCAGGTCTATAAGCCAATAAATCTGAATTCATTATTACTCCATGTCTGTTATTTCCTTAGAACAAAAGAAAATGTGCATGTCCACCACGCTGAATGCTACTTACTTTTGCTATCTCTCCTCCCATCTACCTTTTTGTTTTACCCCATTTGCCACCAGTCAACCTCTGAATAAATAATGTCCAGCTTTGGTGCCTCTCAATGTATGTGCAGAGGGCTCCACACTGCCTGCTTGCCTCATGTCAGCTACTCCACTTGACAACCACCTTCTTCATCCTTGGCCTTCAGGGTAGCACTGGCAATGTGGACACATATCTGGCTAGCAGACCCACTCTGCTATGTGGCTCACCTCCCCCCCACATGATATAAGGGAGCCCCACCAAGTCTTTTGTAAGATGCATTTCCATGTAACAACACTCCAGGCTGCCTGCCCTTACTCAGTGACAGAAGCCACATTTCTGACTCATTCTTGGGGCCTGTTTGGATAGGATGACCCAGACTGGTTCTAAAATTTTCCTGTAGGATAAACTAACAGTGAGAGGGTACCCTAAAAAGGCCTGGGACCCTTCAAGCTTAGCTTCACTACGCTAACTCAGACATGTGAAAAGTTCTGTTCACAACCAGTTTGGCTTTTTCCAAATGTGCTTTTAAAATAGCAGCTGCCTTGTATGTACAAATATTATTTTACCTGAGAACATGTACTCTGTGAAACAAGATAGACCTGTATCAATAACAGTTCTGAAGAACTCCCCCTTTCTTCTTCTTCATTCTGCCATGGTTGGAAACAATGTGTTAAATATCTGCCACACCCAGGGACAATTTACTTTAAGTAGTTGGACACACAAAATTTTAATTTGAGCTGTGATACGAGTATTTTATTAAGCCCAATCTATCAGCCTTAGTGGCCCTGCCATTTCTTTTTCTCTGTCATTGAGGGCATGCTTCTCCTCACCCTTTTAGATTCTGTCAGCACGGATATTCTTTAAAAACAGATAGGCTTCTCCCATCTGTGTGGTTCTTCTTTGTCTGCCTGGTGCTGTTGCAGGGCAAAGGGCATCTGAAAGCATTGGTCTTCACATAATGCTACCACCTTGCTCTTAGTTTCCTCGTTCACCACTTGAAAGTTGCGGTTAAAAAACACACATCAAAGCGAGAGTCCCATTGAAAAGGCGACGACTGCCTGCTGAGCTGGCATTCAGAGCCTGGGCTTTTGTTTCAGTGGCCACCCTGACTCTCTCCATCACTCAGTTTCCGGTGAGCTCTGGTGTGGATTTGACTTGCTCTTGATGATGCTGGAATGTGTGTTTGTGGGGCTCACTTTTAATCAGTTCATTGGAGTTGCTGAAACAAGAACTTCTTTTTCTACCAGGTTGAAACTTTTCAATGGAAACTTCTTGTTTATTTAGATTTGTGCTTATCCCTAGGCTATAATACATTATAAAAATAAATCAGGGTCCCCAAACCTAACATGCATAGCAGGAAGAAAGTGAGCATCGGTGAGCATGTAAGAATTATGCCCATTGGAGATGGAGATCCCTCCACAAAGATGGGTGACATAAGAGTGGTGGCCAGAAAAAGGCTCCATTTTTGTATGTAGCTCACTTCTCCCTGAGTATGGGGAGCTGCCTGTTAGTTAGCCAATTAAGCACCTGTGGGTACTTGTTATGGGGTTACCTGACCAGTAACAACTGGCTAATATCATGCTCATTCACTGTATTCTTGTTGATGGAACATCGTTTATGAAGAATCAGCATCCACAATTCAAAAACATCCTTGTGTGGTGACAACTGAAAGCAAAGTCAGGTCCAATTGTAAATAAGATGAGCATGTGTTCCTCAACTTTCCTTGTCCCCTTTCACTCTTTCCTAATTTCATACATGAGAAAAAAGATTTCCAGGAAAGTATTGAGGATCCAAGCCCAACATTCTGATTTATAATACATTGGCTTAATGGGTGTGCTTAGCTGAAGGAAACAAGAATAAATCTGCACACCTGCCCTCCTGCCCTCCTGCATTTTTCCTTCTCCCCAAAAGCAAGCCTTGACACTTAGAATGGTCCCTCTCTGACCTCTCCTTAAAGTAGTCCAGATCTCTTAATGGACAGGTGTTGTATTAGTACTTTCCTGATGCTGTGATACCAGGACCAAGGTAACTTGAAGAAGGGAGAGTTTATTTGGACTTCTTCAGAGGGATGAAAGTTCATCATGGTGGGAGACACAGCAGCAAGTGGCAGGCATGGCAGCAGGAACCGGTAGCCGCTGAGGCTGAGAGTGACCTGGAAGTGGCAAGAGGCTTTTAGCTCTCAAGCCTGTCCCCAGTGACATACTTCCTTCAGCAAGGCCACACTTCATAGGCCTCCCCAAATAGTAGCTTTAACTGGGGACCAAGTGTCCAAATACTAGAGCCTTGAGAGGATAACTCTCATTTAAACCAACCAACACAGGTTTCTCTGTTTCGCTTGTGCCAGCAGAAATGGAATGGAATAATAATCAGAAGTTCACCTTGTGGGCTGTCCCTCTCTGTGTAACCACTAAGTTGTAGCCATCTTTTCTAGTCCTGCTTCTGTCTTAAGTATCCTTTCTGTTTCCATTAAGTCTTTAATAAAAATATACTCCCCATGCCCAGAGCAATTAGATCTCCACTTGTGAAAGTACCTGTGACATATAAAACTTTGTTGAATAAATTTGCTATATTTTTCTCCTAATTTTTTCCTTTGCGATAGGAATGTATTTCATGATCCTCTGATGAGTGAGACAACATTATCTCCTTTTATATCTTCTTGTGTTCTAGTCTTTCTTGGCCCGGTTAATTTGGTAGTATAACCAGAATTAGAATCAAAATTTTTCTTTTTCTTTTCTTTTTTCTTTTTTTGTCTTTTTTTATATATTCTTCTATATAACTTAGAACAAAACATACAGAAACCCTGGGCTTTTATATTTGGAGATTATAATATTTACATTAGTATTTAATAATGGATTTTACTGAGCCCCTCATACAAGCTCCCATGATAAGCTGTTAGATGAAGTGTCTGTGCAAATGTATGTCTGAGGGCAGCATCAGAGGTCCCTAAGAGAGGATCAATCAACCTCTTGTTCTGCTCTTGGGAAGATCTATCCCAATAGCAGGGATAACAGGAGACTAAAGTTCATTTTGTCCCCAGGTGAACTGTGGATCTTATGCCTCATGAGAACATTCAGGATGATGGTTCTGAGTGAGTGATGTGAGTTGGGGAAGAGTTGTCCAGAGAAACACAGACAAGATCCAACGCATCAGAACTCAGTATGCAATATGAAACCTCAGAGAGGTCTACAGAAAAAAACCCCATCATCTAAGTCTCATGTGGATCCCTTTGGCCTTGCTTTTGCCCAGGCCTTCATTTCCTTAGTGTCACCTCCATGACCCAACTTCTTTTCATTCTTGGGTAACATTACTAGTAATTTGGCCAATTTCTACCCATGGAAAGAAAACTGACATTATAATGCAAATGGGGCATGTAGCCTACCATGTGTTTTTATTGAGAATGCAGGTGTTTCTTTAAGTTTTTGTTACCATTCTTATGATAGGTTGTACATATAATGATTTTGATGCATATTAACATAAGGCTTACTTAATATATAGAGTTCTTAAAGCCATACTATCAAGTAATTGAAGCATATGGAGCCAAATGCAGACTGACAGAAACATGAAGCCACTTTCCAAAGCTGGCGCTTGTGTTTCTGACTCCCCAGCAATAATCCCAATGTGCCTAGGAGCAGGAATATGTGGAGAATCAGGAAGTTATGATGAACAAAAATTCTATGGCAAATATTATATCATCTCTGGGTACTTCTAGTACCCACCACTATACACCCCATGAAAACAGTTACTATACTATCTTTTTTTTTTTTTAGAGAATAAAAGTTCAGGTGATCAGTAAATATCCATTTTTTCTCATGGTTTTGAATAAATTGGTTGAATGACATTTATTGAATAGCAAGTACTGAGGTACTGAGGACAGACTTAATGCTGTAAGTTTTTCAAAGATATATTTATTGTACTACTTTCAGTGACCAGCAGGAGGCAATAGATGGCTTTCTTTTGTCTATTCATTCAACAATGCCTTTTCTTGAAGCCGGTTCCTCGTCAGTTATGTGCCATTTTCTCCCTACTTCCTTTCCTATTTCTCTGAACTCCCATGCTGTTAACTTTTGATTTTTGAGAAAAGAGAGTACATACTAATTCTGACATGTAAATGTTTCCTGAAATCCTATGTGTATCTTCACTCATACTTTCAAAAGCATTTAGTCATCTTTGATTGTGTTCCATAATGGAGATCCATTGATGAATACTCTAAGCATTGCCTCTGTCCTCACATAGATTACAATCTTGAAAATGTCTCAGTTAATTTATCACTCAAGGGCTTTGGTTATAAGCAACAGACTCTGAAGTTTGTAAACTCAATCAGGCAGGGAATTTATAATTGTTCATGAGATTAGGAGAAAGCTTAACAACCATGACCAAGTTCAGAAGTAGGCAAGATCTAAAGGAAACTTGGTGTAAATGAGCATAGGAAGGTCCTGATGTAGAGAATTCCAGGTAGTGTCAAATTCCTGCCCTGTTGGCAATGTTTCTACCTGAATCATTTCCTATCCACTTTGTGTCTTTATTTTCTTAATATACATCATTATCATCAGGAATGTTAGGTTACTGACTCTATACTTTTACCACCATAGTGTAGAAAGAGGTAAGTGGACCCTTGGCTTTCTGTACTAGGAGGTAAGCTTGTATTTATAACAGCACATCCTGAACCAATATTTTCTTTTACAATTTTGAAGACCACACAACCATGATAAAGGTTTAAAAGTGCATCAAGTGTAGTAGAAACCACCTAAGTACTTTAAGATGTAATACAAAATATGTCAGTTTACATTTTCAAAAGCCAGTCAATGCTATTATAGAAAGCCAAAAATAGAAACCCTAAATAACCATACATTCCACAAAAAGTTGTAAATTTCTAATTATTTATATTTAAATTATAATTTTACATTATTGTAATATATTATATGTTAAATTTTGTCAAATACTGTAACAACTTTGAACCCTTGTTCACTAATCTCTCATTAATATAAAGTCCAATGTAGATGATATTGGTTAATAAATGCTCTTCAATATAGCCCATCAAGGCTCTGGGCTCTTTGTATCTGGTAGGTCTAACATCCTCTTAGACTATGTATTCTTCTACTGAAACCCAAAGTTTAGGGAGGGAGTCAGCATAAATGATCACATTTTTTATAGGCATACCTAGAATTTTTTAATTACTTTTTTGTAGGAACCTGTCTTTGTGAGGAGGAGGGATTCCTTCAGATCCAGCTGACTTGCCCAGCTTGTACCAGAGAGGGGTAGTGTGGATTGGGAAACAAAAGGTAGAAAAATTAAAGATACTAAGGAAAAGACAGAGATGCAGAATAGAGTCAGGAGGGCATTTCAGTGAATACTCAATGCCCCAAATTTATGTCTCAAAATTCATATAAACCCCAACCAAAAAGTGGATAACGGCAAAAGACTTCTTCACCTTGATACAATGAACAGACATTTTTTCCTCCTTAATTCTCTAAACATTTAGTAACTACACCTTAGATTAAATCTCTTGTTATCTGGACTTAAAGATTCAGAGTAACCACACCCTAGACCAAATCTTTTGTTATCTAGGTAACACATAAACACCTTGGACCAAATATCCTCCAGTAGCCACGCCTTAGACCTTCAGGTCTTATGACTTTAATGTTGAAAAACAAAGATAGTTTTGACCTTTCTGATCTTAAGTCAAATGAAGCAGAGCTATTTTTTATGGCTCCTGACAATTCCCCCTTCTAAATTTAATTAATTAATACTTGCACTTCTGCCACAGGAGAGATGACTGCATCTGTCTTAGGTTGTCTTCTCCTTCCAGTCTTACCCATCCTGGAACCACACATTCCATCATAAGTGACCAGTCTTAGGTTAGATGGAGGCAAAAAGATCTTACCATCTTTGAATACCAGCCTCTTTATAGAAAAGTTTAGGGGAGAGTGAGAAACTTGACACCATGCACCTCTGAGCCAACTTTTCCTCAAGAGTTCACAAGCAAGTTTGATTATGCTAAGCAATACATGTGTTTAATAACATGCACTGGTGATCAGAGTGCTGGGTAGGTAGAGATAGGAAGAGCTCTGATGGTCAATAACCAGATAGCCTATCATAATCAGTGAACCAGGAAGAGAATGTCTCAAAAAACAAGGTGAATGGATGGCCCCGAGGAATGGCATGAAGTTGACATGTGACCTCCAAACTCAAGTGTAGTCATGAACATATGTACCTACCCAGACATGATTATCCATTCATATATAGACACAAAAGTAATAAGAAAGGAAGGGAGGAAGGAAGGAGAGAGGAAGGAGGGAGGAAGGAAAGACAGAAAGGACAGAGACTGAGATGGAGACAAAGAGGTTGGATCTGAGGAGCCTGGAGAATGGCAGGTAGATCCTACTATTCTGAGCTTCAGATGATGGCACCAGTAGGCTTTAGGTAGGAAATCCCTTTAGTATATGGTTGTGCATGAATATGCCGAAGAAAAAATAGATGGATATTTTGATACCAAAGGCCATGTTCACTATTTCATACCACCATTCCATTTCAAGGTCACAGAGAGCTTTCTGATGACTTCAACTGACAGTTGTCTTGGTCCACACTCCAGTTTGGTCTATTGATCAGAAACATGGAAGCACTCGAATAGAAGCTGAGAGTTTGAGAACAAAGAGATTTGGGTATCTGATAGGTTTACCTATTAAAGCAAAGACCTTCCTTCCTACCTCCTTTCCTTCCTTCCTCTGTTCCTTCCAATCTTCCTCCCTCCCTCCCTTCCTTTCTTCCTTCCCCTTTCTACTTTTCCTCCATCCCTCCTTTATTCCCTTCTTTCATTCCTTCCCTCCTTTTTTTCCTTTTTCCCTGAATTTCAGACCCCTGGTGAGTAAAGATCTACTCTACATCTCTGATTCAGCCTCCCCTGTGGAGACAGACATTAAAGAAGAATTAAGAATGAAGACAAGTATATTGATCTCCCTCACCAATCTCTTTCAGCCAATATCTCTTAATCACAGAAGAAATCGGAGCACAGTAAACGACTTTAAGGGGCATCCATTTTATTTCCCAGTTCTCTGGCTAGGAGGAAAGCTATTTTCGCCTCCCTGTTTCCTCTTTATTTGTGTTTGTGAGTCACTCTCTCATACCATATCTATATTTCATTTTATGTATATATGCATATATTTTCACATTTTTATCTGTGTTTTGCTTTTGCATTGGAGGTTTATTATTGTAGATCATTTTGAGGCACCTGAATATTTTACAAGACAATGAGCCTCTAGAATCTTGGTATCTGAGGAACTAATTTTGTGCAGCAAGAGAGAGCAAGTATAAAGGAAACAAAAAAGAAGACAGTCACTATACATCTGGTTTCTAGACAGTATTAGGAGGGCATAACTTGTTCCTGTCTGAGTGAATTCAGTGGATGTGTATTATACAGTGGCTGCTTAAAAAGTGTAACCAAATCAGAGCTGTTTCTTAAATTAAAAACAAACCCCATGGCTTTCACAGCACTGCATGCCTCACATTTGCAACTCCGCTCAGGTGAAACAAACTCTTATCCCAAGAGGGTGGGCAGACAGGAGAACTCTAACTGCAGAAGCATAAATTTCCCCTGCCTTCCAAATGATATTTTATAAAATTGTAAAGGAAATTGACACCCTAAAGTGCCTGGATAATGCCATGTCATAAACTTCATACTGTAAATTGGAGGGCTGGGGAAGATGTGTTCTAGGCAGCAGTCTGTGTACTCAAAAAATGGGGTCCTTGTTCACAGGCCTGCTCTTGGCTTTGTGTCACCCGGGGGAAATCAGTACTTTTGTCATTTCCCATCTCTGAGGTGTGGATGTAACTGTCTGCACCCTCCCTTTCTGTCTTTAGCTGTACCTTGCAGTGTTATGATTTGAAAAGATGAGGTGATGTTTAGGAAATACTTTGAAATCTTGAATATGATATTTTCCTGCAAGCCTAAGTCATTATCCACTGTATTGTTATCCTTATCATTACCATATACATGCAGTTGCATATTTAAAAATTATAGATAGTAATTATCTGAATACATACAGTAATTCAAGTACCATCTCCAGTACTTGACATTAGTATTTCATGGCAACTTGCAGGGCAATAAATAGTATGAAGATGCTTTCCTTTGACAGTTGTTGATTATTTATGGGGGACTCAGGATCAGAGAGACACTGTAATTAAGGGAATTTTAAACTGTATCTGCCAGGACCTTCATCATCTCTCATATGCTCTAGCTGGCAATCATCCCGTGCCACTGGAAGTTCCCAGAGTAACAGAGATTCAGAAGAGTCGCTGGTCCATAGTTTTCTGTGAAGAGGTGAGGAACCCTAAGTGCAGACTCTTTAGAAGCCATGGAATTAGCCAAGAACCCAGCACCAAACCCTTGTATCACATGTTCTTGCTGTGGTCCATGGTACACTGAAACCTTGGCAACATGTATTATTGCTGTGGTTCATGGCACACTGAAACCTCACATCACATACTCTTGCTATCGTCCACGGCACACTGAAATGTCGGCATCACATATTCTTGCTGTGGTCCATGGCAGCTCTTTAATCATATTAATGCAGTTATTTTTTTCACAATACTGCTTTGTCTCTGGCATGAATTAATAATGTGTCTTTAACACTTAATATAACTCAGTCCAGTTTGGTTTGAGTTTCCTCATTATTTTTTCTCCATTGCCTTTAAGTACTTAGCAAAGACAGAATTGGTATAGAATTTCTCTCATAGAGCCCTGGTTTGTTGAGGGTTAAGAAGGAATTGAGTTTGACAAGTGAGATTGAAATAAAAGTGTAGACCTTGGGTTAGAGCACAGATGCCTAGAAGATGTTGGGATGAGATTCCCTAGGAAGCTATGGCACGCTCCATCTCCTAGCATAAAGTCATAGCCCCATGTCTCCTCGTAAGGAAGGTATGCTAGCTGCATGTTCTAAACAAAAACTTTCAACTCCTATCACTTAGTTGATATTGCCTATAGAACACACACACACACACATTGGTTGTTGGTGGTAGATAGAGAGGTGGTTAGCATCCCATCCCCACAGTGCCTTCTTCCTACTGGGTAAAAACATATTCTCAGAATGATCCTTGGGCTGTTGTTTAATTGCAGTGATGCTGTCATTTTTTTAAAATAATACCAGATTGTGTATGGCATGGATTAATAATGGCCTATAATGTGGCACAGTCTACTGTGGTTTTCATCAGTGACACTTCACCTCCTCACTTCATTTCTTGTAGATAACTCTTTCCTTCTAGGGGATCATCAGATACTTTAGAAACAAGAGACTTAGGGGGAAGTAAATTTTGTCAGGAAGATACAGGTTACTTCTAGAAGTACATAAGAGTGATTATGTAGCATGATGCTTAAACACGTTACAGTATTAAAAATATTGAAATGAAAGCCAGAGAAGCAGATTGCTCATCTGACTTACCTACCACGTAGTTGCGGAATCTAACAACTCACTTAACATTTCAGGGCCTCACCTTTCTCTTCTGTAAAATGACAGGATTTGATTAAATCAATTCTAAAGCCCCCTCTGGTCATAAAATTATAGGAATCTAAGTGAATTGAAAATTGATGGTACAATTTAGGAGGAAGCTTCCTGAGTTATGGAACTTCTAGAAGACATGATTTTAATTTTTCTTTACCACATAAATTACAGCCAATAACCCAAGAACTGGAGCAGTGAAGTGTCAAAGCTTCCAAAGTGTGAGAAGAGAGCTTTGTTTTTGTATTTTACCCTGGCCATTGTTTTCTGGTGGGGGGAGAAGAGGGGCATATGATTATCTTCAACCCTGGTCACTGAGAAATTACATAGCTAAACATTAGCCATTAGAGGATAACTTGGTGTTCCTTGCATTAAACTAGGAATGGTACTCTGCCTAAGTTTGTTTCTTTTTCATATATATATATATATATATATATATATATATATATGTATATATGTATATATATATATTCTTTTTGTTTTGTTTTTTGATTTTTTTCTTATTTTACATATCGACCCCAGTTCCCTCTTCCTCCCTCCCCTCCCTTCCTGTCTTCCTCCCTGTCTCCCTCTCTCCCATGCCCCCTGTCCACCCTCCCATCCCACCCACCCCCCACTCCTAAGTCTCTTTCTATGGGCCAGGGAGACAAAAGAAAAGATTCTGAGAGAGAGGTAGAGAGGATAACTGCAAAACAGTCTTTTAAAGATGGGTTTCTGTTTGTTGAAACAGTGTAAATGGTAACACAGATATGATAATTTTATTGAGTCCCTGTGCTGCAGTACCCACATAATACACATGAATAATGCTATTACATATGTGTAATATAGTATACATGTTTCATAAATATAATTATACGATATGTGTGTATGTATGTTACAGTGTACATGTCACAAGATAAAATAATGCTGTTGCATAGGTATGCTGTACTGCACATGTGACATGATATGATAATGCTGACTGGTATATAGTATAGTTCACATGTCACACATATAGTGCTGATGAGTATGTGTGTTACAGCAATGCTTTACAGAGATAGAATAATGATGATGTGTTTCTTGTAGTGCATGTTACACAAATAAAACTGATGTGTATGTATGTTACATTATAGATATCATACTTAGATTTAATGATGATGTATCTTGCAATACAATTCAGATATAAAAACACTGATGCTTATATCGTTGATGGATCTATCTTCATCTGTTATAGTCTCCTTCCATGTATATAAAAGAGTGGCCACACTTCAATCTGCCATAAACATAACAATTCAGAAGCTTTACAAACCCTTATTAACTGTAGCCACATTGTATAATTTTTATTGAAGCACAGGTTCCTCCAGGAGAGGTTACTTTATTTTGCTCTATGCAGCCACTGTGAAATTCAGTTTTTGCCTCCAGTCCTATGATTTGAGGAATTAAAGCAATTTTGGGAAGAGATGTCAAGAACTTTTTTGTTTGTGCACGACCATCTTAATCATGCCTGCCTCTTTTCTTCAGGTTGATTTACATAACAGCATGACATTTCATCATTAAGAAAGCAGGTCCCAATCTTCCATGTCTTTTTCTTGGCTTGTCTGGCAAGCAATTCTCTTTTGCAAGCTATGAAATCCTTAAGGAGGACTTCCTGGCAAGGGAAAAATCCTCAGTCATCCAACAGTCTCTCACTTTTCTATTTTAAATCTTGGCCATGCACATATGGTTGGGCATGTGTGTCTAAAAATTTCTTCCACATTGACTAACTTGAGCTATTTAATAGATTGTGTTGGCCGTGGGCTCTGCAGCAAATCCTGTGATGCTCATCTCCCTCCCTTGGGAAGCAGAAGAAGGCCACATGCACTTGCCTTTGTGCTTTCCTTGTAATCTCCCTCATCTCCCCTGTTAGACTAGCATGAAAGCAAAAACCTGCTTCTTTTCCCATTTTCTTGCAATTAACATTGTCCCTGCTCTCATCCTTCCTGCTGAAAAGAGATTCCCAAATACCTTGCTTAATGTCCCAGCTACTTTATCTTCCCTAGGGCTTTGCTGGGGTTTCTGACAAATTTCTAATAAGAGAACTGGATGCCATTTCTGCCTCTTTGCTCTTTAAGGCTTGTGTGTTTGGGTTTGTGTGTGTGTGTGTGTGTGTGTGTGTGTGTGTGTGTCTGCATGGCCAATGTGACTCAACTTCAACTTGTTTCTAAAACTTGGAACATCTTATTTCCAACAGTCTAAAGCACAGGCCTGGGTCCTATTAGGTCCTCAGAAGTGGTAGTTAAAATGAATTTGAAGACAAGGCTGCCTTCTGGCAAATTTGCTCCCTCTTCCAGGTTGTGGTGAATTGGGCCCAAAGGACATGGGGAGATGGGGGAAGCATGCACCCTTAGCCGATCTCCAGCTGTGTCTCCTTCAGGCATGAAGCCCAAACCCCACAGTTTTCTCTGCAATTGAACAGTTCAGAGAAAACTGGCTAAATCATACCCTGTGATTAAAAAAGAAAAAGAAAAAAGATTACCCTGCCAGAAGGTGAACTGCACTAACTTCCCAGAGGAGATCCCTCCCAAACAGACACAGGACAGCAATAACAAGAGCAACAGCAAAGTAATAATCACAGTATCATTAAGATGATTGTCATAGAGTATTGTAGAAGTTTGTATAAGTCCCCCTGTCCAGAAATGACCCATATTGTTAGACTCAGAGTCTGCATTGTCTGGTGGTATCTTAACACTCCAACTGCTGTAGCAGCAGTGACATTATCTTCCTGCTGGCATGGCCCCAGAAATCTTACTTTCTGATGAACACTAAGGATGTCCCCTTATGTTTATCACAATCAGCATGAAGGAATAAAACACCACATAGCTCATATCCAGTGGATCTTCCTACTCACCAAGATGACAAGCCTTTCAGTAAAAAAACAGTCCGAAGGGTGTGAGGTGTGGGGACATTGGACTTGCCATCTTGGAGGCATACCTTAGCAGCACACATTGCTTTAGATGTTACATAACTTTAATAAAACAATACTGCTAGAATAGATGGGAAATATGTATGGCTTTTTGTTTTGTTTTGTGTTTTAATCCTCACAAAGACAAGAGTAAACAGTCATTAAAAAAGAATTTCTATTTTTAACTTTTTTTCTTTTTCTAGAAATTACATCCAAATGAAATAACACATATGTCTCAATACCTTTCAAATGTGCAGCAGCTTAATAGCAATGTGCTCAAAGTTGTGAGGACCCCCTCCTTTAATGGGGTGTATATAGGTCTAAAGGTATCAAAGATACCCTGACTCTAAGTGTTCTATTTTCTTAAAGATCATAGATTCTGACTCCACTGTACAGTTGGTTGCTCCTCCCACCTTGTGCTTTCTGAGACAAGGTTTTGTCATTGCTGTGGCTCCCCAGTGGTTCTTGATCCTCAGTTTCCTTATCCCTAGGGAATATTTTGTTCCTTTGGTATCTCTCATTCTGTGTTGGCTTTATTGCTCTCTAAATCCGGATGATCTGCTTGAGGGCATCAGCACCAAGAGCCTCCACAACATTGGCACCACCAAAAAGGGTGTGCATAATCTACCTGCTTTCTGAAGAGCTGGCTCTCTGCTTTCTTCCTCGGAAGAGGAGTAAATCTCAGAGAAGATTTTACAATATACTGCTTAGCATTTGCTAAGTGAGTATAATTAAAAATAGAGGCAGTGAATGATGATGAGTAGTCCAGAGCGTGCCCTTGTGACAGCTAATGGTTTATGCCATCCTCACTGCATTAGGTGTTCCTCTTCCTATTTTACACGTTGACATTGCCATGAGTCTGCCACTGCTATGCTCCAATTTTACTCTTCAGGAAACCAAGGTAGAGCATGACTACATGAGCTGACCAGGTTGCAGAACAGAGGAGTACTGTCGAGCACAAAAACCCAGAAAAGAACCCAGAACATTTTGCTCTGTCTGCTGCCTTTATGCTTCACAGCTGGCTGCATTCCAACAAAGACGCCTACAGTTTGTATTATGGAGTGTGTTAATACACACTACCATTTGCCTATCAAGGCAGCAGGGCTATCAAGTGCAGAGTTTTAATTTTTGTGTTGACATTCATTTTTCATTATGCTGAACTAACTTGAAGTCAGTCACAATCTTTATTGTGGTACTTACCGAGAACAAAGATCCACTCCTTAGGGACAAAAAGTTCTGTAAAATAAAAGTCTGTAAAATAAACATATTCACCTTGGGCTTGATGGTACAATACTAACCTCATTGGTATATCACATCCATTTACCTGATGAAACCAGACAGCTCATGTCAATAATAACCCAATGCCCTGCAATGTCTGTAAATTCAGGTACATATCAGAAGATGCAGAGACTGGGGGCTTTGTTACATATTTGAGAAAGTGACTACTATTCATTGTCCTAATAAATATTTGTTATCCCTAACTATATATCTGGAACTGGTCTGGATGATGCATGAATAAAGAGGTACATAAACAAGTCTCTCTTACTTTAGGGAACTGTAGACTAGTTTGGAGAGATGGCAGAAAGGAGAACCACCTAACAAAAATTTGAAAATCATAAGAAAGTGAATCTAACATTTTATTCTGAGCAGTTTAGGAATTTCTCTGCAGTCAGGAAGAAAAGGTCGATGAATAGACCCATTTGTTAGGAACACGAGCATTTAGATCTTATGCCTTTTAATGTATTTGTCATGTTATTATAATTGTACAGTGACTTTACACTAAGAAGTCGTCATTTCCTTATTTTATGGATGAGTCAAATAGACAGACCCAAAAGAATACCATTTTGACAGTAGGTGAGCCACCCTGTCATCTCAGCAAGTCTCACCAGGGTTCACTTATATAGGGACAGATACCGATCTTTGAAGCTAATCCTTAGACTGGGTGAAGGAAAAGCCATCCCCAGCAAGAATCTTGAGACTATCTGGGAGGAGAGAAGACACACATTATGTCAAGGAATACTTAATGAGGAGAGACCATATATGTAGGTGAAAACTTGGAGATATTAGAAAGTATGAAGCTATGCCTCCATTATTTTAAGGGAATCACAGCATGTACAAAATACACACTCACACATTCTCCCCAATCTTCCAATTAAAGTACTTCATTTGATTTAAGTTATGATAAAGTATATGTGAACTTAATATTAATTTTGGGGATCATGTTTTATAACAAGATGCATAATTCACATTAAGAAATGACCTCTTCTCTATGTATTCAGCAACCGTTTATTCAATTGCCATGTCATCCTCAGCATTCAAATATTGCTTGAAACAAAAGAGAAAAGAAAGAAAGAACTCTGGGTGTGGAGGTGTGGGCTGCACATGGATGGGGCTTCCAGAGGGCTGGTAAATGGAGTATACCACTACAGTCTTATGTGGGACATCCATAACTTCCTGAAAACCCTTCTGCCTGACTTTAAATGTCATATCCTAAAATATTCAGGTTGCTTTTGTTGTTCTTTCCATAAAATATTAATGATCATGAAAGTATTATCATGTTTATTTTAAAGCAAGTATTTTCTACATTTTAATTAAAAGTTGTAATTCACATCTTTTGACCGATTTATCTTAAATCTTCATCTTATTGGTAATGGGTATTGGGCTAGAATCAGAGAGAAATATAAGTGTTACTTAATGTAAACAATAAAATCTTGGCTTTCTAGGGATGTGGTTCTGCTTATCACTTGTGTCCCTACAACTTTACCTTTTTAATTAGAAATACCCTTGTGCTTATGCAAGAATACTGAGAATGGGCTATTGTTTCATTCTTTATGTATTCCATGAAAATCACAAGCAGACAAACCCAGGCATAATACAGTGAGTATTTTGTTACCAAATCACTTTAATCTGTTACTCCTCCAGCACAGGGAGTCTCTCACATTCAGATATCTATTTTGGAAGAGGATCTAAATACATACAGATTCACAACACTAAGGCCCTGGGTGGGCCTAAGACCACTTTTCCCATGTATCTTGCAGATGTTCATGAGTATACAGCCAGGACTAATTCCTCTTCTGTTTTAGTCCTCTCGCCTACCTAGACATCCTAGAAAGTATTGAATTTTCTGTTTTAGTTCTATACTATGTAAGAGAATGACTTAAAATAATGATATATGAGAAAAGGTTCTATATACAAAGAATTACTTTCAGTGGGGCCTCTCTGCATCTCTGTCCTGCCTCCATACCTCTGGCTCTGTCCAGTTGTCCTACAACTAAAGTCACACTTGTCAAGGTTTCAATTTGAAAATCATCTTTCATAAAACAAATAGCTTTAGTTACTAAAAATATATTCAAAAATGTAAATGGAAGGAGTCAGAAGGTGGGAAGAGAGTGAGGAAGGATGGAAGGAAAGAAGGGAGGGAGGAAGGGAGGGAGGAAGGAAGGATTTTTATTTAAGGAGCCCACTCAGTTGTAGCAGAGCAAAGACTTATCTATATGCATTACTTTGATTTCAAATTATTTTTAGCATGGCTTTTATTGTACTCTTTGTTACATACATAAATCTTTAAAGTAATACATTTTGTAAGAAATGGTCATAAAAATTTACAGCCAGTAACTTTTCCCCTGTCCCTTACAATGATATTCTACTAAAACCATTAAATGGTTCTCATTAATGCCCTTTAAATGATTGTGTAATGACCCGCAATCGCTTGTAAGTGAACAACCATTAAAGAATTACCAGTTCTTAGCATGCTTTTAAGTACAGCTTAAATACATGGGAGGTAACATGTAATATATTAGAAAAGGTATTAAATTTGAAATAGTAGAAACACAACCATCACAAAAGCATGAGTAGGTGTGCAACTTTACCCGGCTATGACCATGGTTCCCACCGAACACATTATTACAGTCAGTTTTTATGACATTTATTCTTTGTCTGTATTGAATCTGTTCCTTTTTACTGAGATTAATAATAATAATAATAATAAAACCCTGCCACAACAGGAGTGAAAGTGCATATAAAAGCAAATGGGGAACATAATTAAACCAATGTATAAGTGACAGCAGCCTATCTCAACAAAAGTGAACAGTCTATTCCTCAAATACTTTGAACATGAGAGAAGGTTGCCCTAGCCATGTGGATATTTGACACTAGATAGTCTAAACACTAAGCTTGCTACAGTTTTTAAATACTAAATATTCTGTATTATAAGAATATGGCAAATTATAGTAATTAATGATACTGTTTGTTGGGTCCATAAAATGGCACTACTTCATCTTGGCTCAAGGTCAGAGAGTTCAAAACTGTCCTTAGTTGGTCACAAGACCTAAAGGTCTAAAGACATGGCTACTGTAGGATGTTTGATCTTGGCCTTGGGTGTCTTATCTAAATAACAAAAGACTTGGTCTGAGGTGTGGTTACTCTTGGTCCTCAAGACTATATAACGGGAAATTAAGTCTAAGGATTGTTATCGAATACTTGGAAAATTTAGAAAAAAAAAGTCTGTTTCGTATACATGATACCAAGTTCCCCTTTTTGGTTAAGGTGTTTAAGAATAAGGATGAATAAACTTGGAACATTCCATATTCACTGGATTGCTGTCCTAATTCTATCCTGTGTCTCTGTTTTCTTCTTCTTGCATCTTTACCTGCCCCTTTTCAATCCACACTCCCCATCACAAGTACAAACTGGGCAAGTTGGCTGGATCAGACTGAAGTTCCACAAAACCAGGTTTCCAATAGTTGTGAAGCCAGAATGACTTTTGGTTTGTCTACGCATTTGTGGCAAGGTTATACACGTATATAGAGGGCATTTATTTTATCATGACCTACAAATGTCAAGAGAACAATGATACTCATTTTTGAGGTTCTTTCACATTTAACAAATTTTATTTGTACTCAATTATTATTTATGGGGCCAAGAAGATTCAGGCCATATAACCCTGGAGTAAATAGATCAGGATATAGGATCAGTGTAAAGCCAGACTACACAAAATAAAAGACAGTTATTTAGCTTTGCTGACTTACATCGAATTAAACATAAAGGAAAAGCTTTGCATGTCCCTCACCTTCCCCAGTTCCCTTATCCTTCCATCCTCCCCCTATTAGCCTCACCAAACTCCAGCCCCCTTTCTGCTCCCCAGGGAGGGCAGGGCCTTCCATGGGGAGTCTTCAAAGTCTGTCATATTATTTGGGGCAAGGCCTAGGCCCTCCCCCATGTGTTTAGGCTGAGAAAGTGTCCCTCTATGTGGGATGAGCTCCCAAATCCATTCGTCTAGTATGGATAAATACTGACCAATTACTATAGACCGCATAAACTGCACAGTCCTCCTAACTAACACCCACATTCAGGGGGTCTGGGTCAGTCCTATGCTGGTTTCCCAGCTATCAGACTAGAGTCCATGAGCTCCCCCTTGTTCAGGTTAGCTGATGCTGTGGATTTCTCCAGCCTGGTCTTGACCCCTTTGCTCAACACTCCTCCCTCTCTGTAACAGGATTCAAAGAGTTCGGCTAGTGTTTAGCTCTAGGCGTATGCTTCTGCTTCCACCAGTTACTAGATGAAGGCTCTAAGATGGCATATATGGTAGTCGTCAATCTCATTATCATGGAAGGGCATTAAAGGTAGCCTCTCCACTATTGCTTAAATTGTTAGTTGGGTTCATCCCTGTAGATCTCTGGGTATTTCCCTCATGCCAGATTTCTCCTTAAATCTATAATGGCTCCCTCTATTATGGTATATCTTTTCTTGTTCCTATCTATTTTTTATATGTGGAATGAACTAGGACATGGAAAACATCTCCTTAAGTTAACATTTGTGATATTAGATAGACAAAGATGCTCAAATTTGTTCTTCCGTATCATAAAGGCCTCAGATTTAATCTCAGAACCTCTGAGACACCTTCTGTAACCCCATTAACCCATAATGCTTATCAAAAGGTGTTACAGCAGTATAAGCCATCAAAGTCCTTTTACAATCAGATTCCAGTCTTACTATTATCTCAACATGCCAGGATCATGAATTGGAAACTATAGCTGCATAACTCCAAATAGATGGTTGTTTATAAATAAAACTAAGTTGGAGATTTAGGAAATTGACCATTGAAGGTAGATTTCGGACCCTATCCAGATTAGGTCTTGGGTATTCCCTAGTCTATCATCCCTATACTTATTCCATTCTGCCTGTCTTGTTTGCCAGCCTCTTTGCAACAAATGTCTTCCCCCTTTTTGTGTCTCACATCCCTCTTCCTTTTATGGGTTCCAATTCCACCACAAGTTGACCTGAAAATGTTACCTTCACTTTACCTCAGTCCTTGGATAGTTTCAATTTTGACTTTATGCTCCCATGAAAAAGGAAAAGTTTGTCTTTTCTTCCCTGTAGTTCTGAATATTAGCAAGTTGTGGAGAACTCATTAAAATACCCTGAACTTTGACCAGGCATTAGAAGACTGTAGAACAAAACCATCTTGCAGATTGGCTTGATAAAGGAGCTTTTCTCTTAGCTGATGTGTGGTGTGTGGAATAAATCAATCATGAAAACATAGATGAAGAGGACACAAGAACAAAAAATAACTTCTCTATCTCCAAATGTTTTCTCAGCCCATTTCACCTGGAATTCTCTTATGAAGCCAAGGAACTTTTCTATCTCAGATTGTGAGAGAACATTTGACTTGATTTTCTTCCCTATCTGCCATTAGCTACCACACTGTGTTGTGGAAGCATCCCCACTTTATTCCATGCTTTACAGAAGAGGGACATATGGCCTTGACTGTTAAAAATACTCATAAGCCATGTTGCTTAGTATTGAAGTACATCTAAGTTTCTCAACAGCTAGATTGAATTACAACTTAGAATGAAGACCAGGTGAAGTTCCAGGAGGCAGTCAGAGGGAACAGAACACAGCTGCTTACCTTTGAGCTTGGTTGGAATGCTGGCCTGTGTGTTTCTTCTGTAAAGAGTTATGGCATGTTGGAAGGGTATCACAACAAAGCCTATCACATTACAGACCATAAAATCTGTTGAATATCCTGTAGGAAGAATCTGAGTAGGTTTGAAAGTGAGAATCATGCTATTCATTGACTCCACTCTCCTTCCTGACAAGTGAGAACATACTGTGTTTGCTTCAGAAAACCACATACTTGAATCCCTGTGCCTCTGAGGAGAGTCTTTTCAAAACACCATCATAATTTAAAGAGTAAATAAACAAATATTACCAACAAAAAATCTTTGGTAATGCAGGAATCTTCTGAAAATTTTCAGAATGTGGTGGTGTTGCTTTGTTGGTTATTTTTAGTTGAACATTTCTGAAATTTATATGGAAGTATGTTGGCTTCTGGGGGACATTTTTTAGTGATTTATTTATTTATTTGTTTATTTATTTATTTATTTATTTATTTATTACAAACATCAGGATGAAAGCAGAACAGTTAGAATGTCTAGGGGGTGACAAAGCTTGGCTGTCAGGTAGTCTATGAGTTGGCAGATAGGCTGACTGTAATCGCTGTGTGATTTAGAATACAATGTGCTATTTGCCCTCTGATCCTTCTTCCTATTGTAAATTAATCATTAGAGGGCTCTATCTGAAGCACTTCTTTTTTGCTCACAGTGTATCCCATTTCAACCTGCCCATGCAAGCAACTGCACCTGACTGCAATTTGGGGAGCACAAATTGCAGTGGTTCAGCACTTGTGGCTTCTCTAATAGGAGAGTGTCACTTCTCTCTTTGGGCACAATTCACTTCCGAAGGTTTGCAATGTATCATTAATGTATTAAAAAAATGTTGTGTTTTTAGGCTGAATACCTGGAATTACTTAGGAGTGTGATGATCCAAAACAGACTTTTTCTTGGTGCTCAGGAGCCCTGAGGAAGCAATTCTTGTTTAAGCGTCTGCATTATCAGAGCAGTCCAAGTACTTCAAAGGCCTGCACAGGACGCTCGAAATAGGCACCTTGCCAAACAGAAATCGAAACACATATATGTACTAGACTATTTACCTTGTAGAAATTAATTTTCAGCCAGCAGCACCTAGGATTATTTAATATTTATCTTTAGCTGCAGGAAGATGAATCTATTATTTTATTAGTTGGTTTTGCTATTTTCCCCAAGTGTTTCAGCCAGTCTTTCCAATTGAGGGTACTTACAGTCTCCCTCATGCCTTGCTCTTATTTGCCACTCTGGTTTTTGTTTTGTTTTGTTTTTTAATTTGTATTCAAGGCAGAATTTTATTTTGTATCATTTGATTTCCCCAGTTGGTTTGCTGGGAAGAAATAATCAGGTTAGTTCATATAAGCAAGCGAGTCTGAAGGTTGAGGATCGGGTTCATGAACAGAATCCTTGGATGAGGAGGTGTTCTGGATTGCAAGTGGGAAGCCTGTGTTCCAGGGCCTCTCCCCATCTTTGCATTCCTTTTACTTTACTAGATCTTCTGCTCATCATCTGTCCCTAGGAGGCTTGGAGTCCATAGCCCCAGCAGCCTTTCTTCTTGAGATTTATGTCATTCTGAAATGCCACCAACTCCTTCTGTTGCTAAGATTCCCAAGGATTGTGGGCTCTGTTGACTGTTTGTGCCTGAGAAATTAAAGTACCAGGAAAGAAATATGTCACTATGTCCAATAATAAAATGATGGATAGAGTATCGGGGGACTGGAGTGTATAAAAGCCACGATATTGCAAAGCACCTTGTAGATGGTAAGTGTTAAATATCAACCGAGCGTCACTGTCTGCAGTGTCAGCACACTTCCCTGTGACCACAGTGAGAGAGATGCTAAAATGTCATTTCATGGACCACATTATGTGCTGCTTGCAATGAATATTCTGGCCATGCTTTATTACATTTTTGATAAATTGTAACTTCTTGGGCCCAAATTTGGTTAGCTTATCTCAAGTGCCATTTAAATATCTTAGAAGACTGAATTTGCCCCAAAGATTTAATCGTCATTCAGCAGCGGTTGGTAACCATGTGGTACTAATTTAAATTACTGTAGCAATGGACAAGTCTCTATCCAGAAATTAATAAATGCAATTTATAAGGAATGTTAAGTAACAACTAACAATTTAATGCTTTGTGAGTTTCAGCCCAACTGATTAAATAATTAAAACAGATTTCTAGGGATAAGGGAAGAGATTTTACCATAAAAGAGATAAACAGTTTTGGGATTGTATGCATTCTTTGAGTCATTTAAGATAATTAAATCCAAAACCTATGTTAGAATAACACCAAAGGTCTGGTTTAAATCAGTATTGGTAATTGCTAAGTTAAGAGTAGAACACCATCCTCAATGTCTGCTCCATTGTTTCAAATAAGATGTTTGGGGACTCTCAGAGCACTGGGTCAATTTGTAGAGCATGCTATTGGTAGACTAATATTGATTCCAAGTACAAATAAATGTCTTCAATGGAAATTCTTGTTCCTGTCCTGTTTCTGGGCTTTTCCAAAGCTTACCTCAAAGTTCAAGCTCTTTTTGGAGCAGTTTTCCAATTGTAACATTGCCTAGTATATTGTTTTCAGATCCTTACTTCAATTTCCTAAAGTATAGAGAATTTAGAAAACATCACTGTTTGGCTTAGTGTGTGATGAACAGAATAGCTCCCTGTATTGCCTTATTTTAATTAAGTTTTACTATGAATTATTGGTCAGTATTTATGTAGAGTGTGTGTATGACTTCCTGGTACAAACATTAATAAGGCATGGAAGCATTCTGTTTTTATGTGAATTACAATTTTTTGAAGGCAATGAAAACATATGGTAACCTCTTTGATGGAAATGATTATAGGTTACAATAATACATATTACTTTAAAGATAATTTAAGCAGTTCTCTTGAATGAATAGCTCAAGAAATGCCCTTCCATCATCCTTTACATTGAATCTGCAGCCAATGAACCCTAGTAGAGAAAGAAAGTCAACTGCCAGTGATAGGACCTCCGAAATCAAATATGTGAAAGTCCCATGGTGATATCTACAAGGTAGTTGTAGGAGCACAGAAACATGCTTTTAAAACTACCTTCTGGCTAGAGGAATTCTCACTTAACTGGCCATCTGTTTGGGGACAAGGAAATACAAATAGAATGTTCTACTATGCAATGGGTTTAAAATGAGTTGCTTTTGAAATTTATTTTATCATAGTCCCTCACCATTTACTTTCCACCAGCTGCCCTGATTTGCCCAGAACTGAAGCACTCCCTAGTATGTAGACCTTTTAGTGTGAAATTGAAAAAGTCCCCAACAGACCTTTCCCAATGAATCTCTCTCTGTTTTAACAACTCCTATCTTTTTTGTTCCTGATTCTCATTATGCTTCCACTCAATCAGCCCTGAATTTTCCATCTTTTACCAAATTCAAATTTCTACCATAGTCCATCAAATATTCTGTTGTTCCCTGTTTGTCTTAAGCAACACTGTGAATTCCCGTGAAATACTGAATATCTAAACTGAACACATACCTTTGGACTATTTCCTCAGTTATTAAAGAAAAAGAAAAAAGAAAATCTACTTATTTGTTTAAGCCTTGAGTTTTGCATCTTGCATAAAAGCCCACTTTCCATATGCAGAAAAGGCTGTCCATTATTCAGTGCCTCCACGATATCCAGACGTACTACTTTCCTCACTGTTGAGTTCTCTTCTCCAGATGTCCCTATTCACTTGGAAATTCATAAGGACAGGTTACAATGTTATATTTTCATGCCTTTATCTACAGTATTTCTTCTTTGTGGGATGTTCTGTTTTCAAGCCCCTGGAACATCTGGTGAGCAACTGATCAGTTTTCAAGGCCCAAGTACAACATTATATGCTGTTATGAAATCCTCTTTTATTAATAGAAACTTGACATATTAGTATTTATTTCCAGATTTTAGTATTATGTCTAAGCTAAGACAAGCAGCCTAATGTCAGCAGGCTGAATGAAAAAAAAAACCATCTCTCCTGGAATTATGCACACTATCCTGAGACAGCACACTAATGCTCATGGTATGTCTCCAAATTTTGGCAGTTTTCTTCTCATACGCTTGGGACTAATTTTGAAACATCATGAACCCATTGACAATTTGCTGTTATATCATCTATTCACTCAAGAACCCCAAAGCAAATTTTATATTTACATATTAAATGGGTACATATAAAATTTTTGGTTTTTTTGCCAGGCATCATGGTGGCACATATCTTTAAAACTTTAATCCCAGCACTGGGAAGGCAGAGGCAAGCAGATCTCTGTGACTTCGAGGCCAGCCTGGTCTATAGAGGGAGTTCCAAGACAGAGAGGGCTTCAATGAAAAATCCCTGTCTCAAAAAAATGAAAAAAGAAAAAATGTTTTTTATATTATTTATGTTTTTTTATGCTGTACATTTGGCACATACTATCAAAATTCACTTCTAAAACACTCAAATGCACTTCTATGGTCACTCTGTACCATGCAACAGGTCACCTGTATTCTGAAGATCACATGCTTCTCTTCTTGGGGAGTATGTCTGGTTATTCCAAGGCAAATGTGGTGGCCTCACCCCTAGTGTCACCTAAAAATGATATAAGATAGAGGATTTGAGGAAAATTGCAACCAATGATGAGGCATCAAACAAATCTTTGGGAGCTCTTTGGAAAGTTTCATTTTCAAAATAAAGATATTGAGAAAGCAAAGGCCTCATGATTCCTGGGTGACCTCTAACAGTGTGGCAGCTGCAGTGTGTCACTGAAGGAGGTTAAAATTGAATAAAACCAACAGAAATAAGCTGAATAGAAAGGCAGAAGAAGCCAGTGTTTTATGTCACCAAGGCATATCTGGTATCACTCCAGCTAGAGCCCTCAGTCTTCATCTTGACTTGAAATGATGTTACATGTAGCTGAGCATCTCATAATTGGTACATGCAAATTTGCCATTTAAATCCAAGAGGACTTGAGTCACTTTCCAAATATGTATCACGTGGATAAAAATGCTTAAAGACTTCTCAAGTCAAAATGACCACCCAGTTCTACCACTTTCCAATAGACTGGGTGAAGGAATGGATCCACTGATGATGATCCTGTTCAAAGAGTTGTATGAGGTTCATATAGGGAACTCAAACTCTAAGCATTCAAAACCTTCATTACATGAGTTAATGGTCTGATTGTTGAGCTGAGGTCATGATCTAAATTGCTTTGCAGTAAAGAGGAAACTAATGGCTATCATAGTCCTGAAAATAAGATACCTATCCAACAGTTACTAAGCACAGAACACTGTACTGAGCCCTTCCTAAGGACATTTCTGTCTTAGATATATTTTCTTTCCTGAATATTTTCCTTAACAGACTAGTTAACAGCATAAATTATTTAAACATAGGTATACCTACATAGTTCTTTGTGATTTTCTGAGGACATTGAGAGTCATGTCTTCTGCTTTTGACTCAAAATATCACTTTATTTCTTTGTATTCCATCAAATTTTTATCTCATGTACTTTGTCTTTTAGAGGAATTTTAGTTCACAGCAAAATTAAGCAGCAAGAGGAGAAATTTGTCATGTACTCTACCACAACGATGAAAAAATTGCCTGGATTTCATCAATGAGTCTGGGTTGAGTCATATTCACTGTTACCCTAAATCCAGAGTGTGTTTCAGTGGTTTGGGGTTCACTCTTGTGCTGCATTGTTTATGGTCTGGGCATGTATCCATTCTTATTATATCACAAAGAAAAGGTTTTTGTGTTTGTCTTTTTGTTTTTTTATGCTCTACACTGTCAACCCCTCTTCTTAATTAAACTTTTTGTACTAATAAATGCACCTTAATGTCTTTGAAAATTCTTTGTTTATTCATGTCACACTAATTCTTTGATCTTTTGGGTTCATTTTTATTGCCTTCATTTTTCTAAAAATTCCTTGAAAAAAATATTGCTATTGACCCTGAGGCCAATTGTTCAGTAACTTTACTCCTGCTAATTGCTTTTTCTGCCCTTTCCTTAATACCACCAGCTAACTCTCCCAGGTCAAGAAGTTGTGGCCAGTGCTGAACCTTCCTTTCCCTTTCTTGATACCTCATTTGTTAATTCTACAGGTTTCTGTTGCATAGATTTCTCCCAAGATAAGGATCCTTTTCTGACCTTCCCTAGGCTACCTCTGTCTCTTTTATCAGTTGTTGTATCAAACTCCTTAACATAATGCCATGTCAACTGTTCCATATGGTGAAGTCACTATGCCTTCAGTGGAATCTTTCTTTTCTTGTACTCCACATTTGAGGTACTTTAACAGTATGTATTTCTTTCCCTTAGAATGGCATCTAAAGTCTTCATATGGTTTGTGAGTGCCAATGGTTAAAAAAAGGTGCTACCTTCCCAGAATACATCTAGCCACTCTTTCTGGATAAGTTCTTCTGTTTAAACAGGCTGTGTCCTGATATCCTGTGATTTCATAGCTCTGGGGCTTTGCCTAGCCAAGTCTTTTCTGTGTTTAGTGTCCTCCCTCTACTACTCAGGTAATGAACTTGTACTGTCCCTGAGGCACACTGAAAATGTTTCCTGCTTTCCCATCAATCTTTTCAAGACACTTTTAACATGTCTCCTTCATGGAAGCTAGTGTGTTATTTTGTGAGCAAAAATATGAGGCTTTTTATAGAAAGAACTCTACTGTTCTTATCAAAGTCTCTTGTGTATCTCTGGGTGACAGTCTATAGAACTTCAATTTCTGTTGAATAAATAAACCTACGGTAATTTGGAGACAGTATGATGGAAGCTGTGATGGGAACAGTTGACGGTGGAATTGCATTAGTGCATTCATACATACATGTAACAAATATAGAAAATATATTTACAGAGAAGCAGTGTGTGTGTGTGTGTGTGTGTGTGTGTGTGTGTGTGTGTGTGTGTGTGTGTATACTCCAGACTTGAGACAAAACATTCTCTCATCCACTGGCTCCTTAGGAAATTGCATTTCCGTCATCTTCAGAAGAATTAGCCACCTAATAGAATGAATGTCTTACTCTCATAGGTCCTAACATTCTGGTTTAGTGGAAGAGCAGAGTCTGGCAAAAACAAGTATCATATTTGTGTAAAAGATCAGGGTATAAGAGATAGAGTGAGAGTTATGATAAACTGGATAGTCTATGACTCATCCAAAGACATTTGGACCTTTTCATCACTTCTTTAAGACTTATTTGAGAAGCAGAAAAATTGAAAGATGGCAGAATTTCCTTGATTTTCCTCCAGTTAGCCCAATGACAGCTTCTCTCTTTGACTCAACAACCTTTATTCTGTGTTATCAGCTTTTCAGTATTTTCTCTAGATCCACAAAACTACCTTGAGACTTTTCTCCCTTACACAAAATAACCTACTCTAAAGATTTCATAATGAGGTTTTCATCTTGTTTTGAAGAAACCGTACCCTCCAAGTGACGTACTGTGTTTGCCTTATACTGTTCCCAGAGGAACCAAGGCTCCTGAGTCATAAGATGGCAGACATTCTCCCAGCCATTGGCTCCAAAGGAGATTTCTATCGTCTGTAAAGGGAAGAATCAGCCCCCTGCCTGAATCCACCGAATGTGTGTTGGTTGGGAGTTGTGAGGAAATGTATCCCTGGCAAGAGCCAAGTTGCCCACCCAGCCTCCCTTTATCCACTGGGCCAGTGCCAATCTTCGTTGTTATCGGAGGTGATAGCAGGAGTTGTTCCTTGTGAGGAGATGGTGGCGTTCTGGCAGGGTCACCATGGTGTTAAGATGCATAGCATTTGTCAGGTTTGCCTAGGACTTCTGGAGGTTTAGTTATGAAACTTGTTAATTGAGCTATAAATATAGCTACAGCCTTTGCCTTCCAGTGCGGCAGTGTGTTAATTTGGGTTTGGCAGGGGGATGATGCAAGCTGCCAATGTTATGTTAGGATTAGTAACGTGCAGTACATTTTAACTCCTCTTCCCCATGTGCCACGCTCTCCTCTCTGTTTGTTATCTTTGTGAGGGAAGAGAACAGGAGAAAAAGCAAGCTCATCAATTGTGGGCATCTTACATTAAGGGTATTTATCTGTGAGCTGACTTTTCACCCTGTAGCTCTCCAAGTTGAAAGTGTTAGGAACATAAATGAAGAAAACTATGTAGGAGCTACAGTGGAGCGCTGAGCCATAGCCTTCTACCCAAGATTAGAGTAAGCACATTTGGGAGCAGGCATCGTTTTGCTCTCGCTGTGTCCAAAGAACTCACCTCTGCTCTTATCTTTCTGTACATTAAAATGGAAGCAATAATGAGTATGATTTTTCCACATGTGAGCTACATGTGGGATAGAATTGCATTCATTTTCTTGTTTGACGTTGTTTCCTCATTAAAGGATAAATGAGGCAGTGGCTCCTCTCAGTGAGAAATTATGTGAGCATTTTAAACTTCACATCAGGACAGATTTAGCTATATACACTGTGCTTGTAAAAGGATGATGGAGAAAGCAGCAGTGGCAGATATCAACTTGCAGTTTTGGATTTGCTTAATAAGAACTGAATATATGAATGAATGATCTCACACTGTCTTTGAAGGGGCAGTCTTTGCTGGTTAAGTAGATAGCTAGGTCTGCTTTCCTTTTCTAAAATACGTAGGATACCTGGAAATCATTTGGCAAAAATAGAGACTCCTGTTTGTTGGCAATAGAGCAGGGAAAAGAATTAACTTCAAACTAAATAGCACAGAATCTTTCCTACTTCTTCTAGGGAGCTTAATTTGAGTGGAGGGTTTCAAGGAATGGGATTTTTGCCTTCTGCAACTTTCCAGAGACAGGGCTAGTAGCAATCCCTTGGTTATAAAATGTAGAGGAGGAGTTGTCTTGAATGAAATCTTTGGTTCTCTTTCTTAGGCATGACATTTACCTCTGATAAGTGGAATTTTCCACTTCTGTTTGGTTTTATTTGATTAGAGTATGGTGTCCTTTTTTTTTTTTTTTCTTTTCCTTTTGTTTTTTGTTTTTATTTTTTTCTCTTTTGGGTTAAACTGTGCAAAGAAAGCTGCATATCATGAACATGAAACTGATTTAAATGAGGCTTGTGTTGGTGTTGTTATTTGCAATAAAACTAGAGCTCACCTCAACAACAGCAACTGCTAAGTGCTTGCCTTTAGTCCCTTTGATATTCTTTGAAATGCATTTTAGAACCCATCCAGTAACCTTGCTGCAAACCAGCAATTACAGTCTGACATCTGAATAGAAAGAATATGGGACAAACCACAGTTGTACATGGAAACTTTTAAAACAATGTCTCCTTTAATATATTCTTTACTAAAAAACGTTGTGAGGAAATGATTATAGTCTCAGTAAATTCTGACATGCTGAAAAAAAGTGGCTGTTTCTTCTTTGAAAATTGTACTAAGTTGGTGATTGTGAAATTGAGAGAAACAATAATAATAAAAAAGCATCAGGCTGCACAGGCGGCCAGCCATACCTATATTCCCCCCCCCCCCCTCCACAGCCTGGCAATGCTGAGTCCAACAATTTGAGATGGACAATGAGTATGTCTTCATACAATGTGATGACTTTGGAGACTGGAAAGTCTGAAATCAAATTGGGAGAATTATTAGTGTCTGAAGCATAGCTGCTATGGGCAGTTGTGGGTTTTTGTACTTAGGCACCCAGCCGAGTAGGCAAGTGTGGACTGGAATCTAGCCCTGCTGCTGTTTGCAAAGCTGTGTGCCCCAGGCTGGGGCTGCATTGGCCGGAGGAAAGGGTCTTTCTGCCATTCATGTGCCAGAGTGGAATGCCGTTTTGTTACTTGTACAAAGATGTACTGTGTTCTAGAGGTGGCCTTGGCTAAAAATAACTACTGGGGAGATCACATTTTTCCCCATCAATACTGTGGAACACTCCTGGTTTCCTACAACCCATTTGTTCACCTCCACTGGTAGGAAGAAAAATGGGCATCCTGATACTGGGATATTGTATTAGAATAAAGTGGAGGTGTCTACTTTCTGCTGTCTTTCTTTAGAAAAGCAGATGTCTGCACTAAGTACATCTTTAGGTGGATGTGGAAGATAGAGAGGGACAGCAGAGAGGCCTAACCTAACTAGCAACTGTAGAAATGAGTCTAATTCCAGATATCTCCGCTGCTTGTCTTTCCAAGCATTGCTTTCTTCGATACGAATGGTAGAATTTGCCTCCAATGTGTCCACTCCTTGTTTTAAGCAGGTTAAGAATTCATGAGAGAACTGCTATTGATTGTCCCAAAATTGGGTCTGAGAGACCATACAATTCTCCATTTCCCTCCACAGCCATACTCACAGCACAATTGCTTTATTTCTAGCAGAAGTCACAGACTGTTAGGCCATTGGCCAGATCCAGGATTTATCATGTTTTGTTTGGCTTATGTAGCATCTTTCAAAAATAACTGTGCAGATATTTTAAATTGAGAAGTTGTGTGTGCATGCACACAAAGAACTTGATTTTTCTTTTAGAAAACAGAGTTGTAGGATCATGCCACAGTGGCTCTGCCTATCAGCTATATCTGTGGTCATGTTCTATGATTGTTTTCCTCTATCCTTTCCTCTATCTGTTAGCTTTTTGGCTAAGACACAATGTCAGCCACCATCTATCATTAGTCTTCGTGGGATTTTTGGAAGTAAGTGGATGTCCCTTTATTCTCATGTCCCTTTCAAAAGCTGATGGGGGAAGGCTCTCTTTCTTCCTCCCTCTCTGTCTCCCTCCCTCTCTTTCCCTCTTTCTCTCTCTCCATGTGTGTATGTGAATATCTCCACGAAATGATAGTTTCTATCCATTTTTATTTATTATTATCTTAAAATGTAAATATTTTGTTATTAATTCTTTTAGGATTTTATATAATATAGTCTCTGTACTTTAACCAGTTTGGAGTTCCTAAACTTCTCCAGTGAGGTCTGAGAGCTATACCAAAATATAAGTAGAGAGATATTAATTTATAGGATAATTTGTTACTGTGTCTCTTTAGCAAAAATAATAATAGTTGGTTCATCTCTGGGGCCTATGAGGTACCCAGCCATGGGTTCCTGACCACATTTGCAGTACCAGTCACGTGTTTCCTCCTATGGAGTAGGCCTTAAATCTGATCAGAAAGTCCTTAGCTGTGCCCATAATGTTCTTTCTCGTAGATTGCCCATGGGCATATCATGAACACTGGTCATTGCTACAGTTTGCAGCTAACTTAGACAGTCAATGATGTCTTCCTCCACCTCTGGCAGCCTGAATAGACTCTTCCTACCACCATAAAAGCTATCCAGAAGGGAGGAAGCTGCCTCCTCAGTACCAACTTGTTTATCCAGGTTCTGTGACAAGTGTGTGTGTGTGTGTGTGTGTGTGTGTGATACTTCAATATTAGGGTGTAGTCATCAAGTTCTGAAAGGCAGCTAAGAGCAATGGCAATACTTTGTATTGTTTTTCAGGAATCTCTAGGGCAACCAACAATTCAAATGGAAGTATTTTATACCTAGAAACAGGCTTTTTATTTGAAAACCTACAGCTTCAACTTTAGCATATACAATCTTTTTCCTGGATTATTCACACATTTCTTAGATTATTCACATGTACTTGGCTCTATAGATAATTGAGTATTCTTCCCTATACAATCAATAAATATCATTGGTCCTTTCCTATCCTAGACAGCTCCTTGTCTGTGCAGAAGCTCTTATCTTTTTGATACTTGCTCCTTGCATCTTGCATACCAGACTATCAGCTCAACCATTGGAGTAAAATGAAGAATTATCCTGATGGTAGGTACTAAATTGCTCAGTGATATTTAGTCTTCTCTTTCTCCTGTTCCTAGTAATGTTTTACCTTCTCCAAAGCCTAAACAATGGCATTGGATAATCAAATGGTGGGGTTATATTCAGGAAAACCATAAGGAGCAAAGTGACATAAACAATTCACCTATCTTTGCCCTGCCCATGGATAGCATAGACAGAAACTTTGTAGATGGTGTAAAAATGTTTAACCTTGTTTCTCTGAATACATTGAGTGCCTGAACCAACTACCCTATCCCAAACCCCCAAAAAGAAAATGCACATGATCATCTCACTAGATGCTGAAAAAGCCTTTGACAAAATTCAACACCCTTTCATGATAAAGGTCTTAGAGAGATCAGGGATAACAGGAACATATCTAAACATAATAAAAGCAATATACACCAAACCAACAGCCAACATCAAACAAAATAGAGAGAAACTCAATATGATTCCTCTAAAATCAGGAACAAGACAGACAAGGCTGTCTACTCTCTACATATCTCTTCAATGTTATACTTGAAATTTTAGCTAGAGAAATAAGAAAACAAAAGGAGATCTAGGGGATACAAATTGGAAAGGAAGAAGTAAAATTTCACTACTTGAAGAAGATATGATAGTTTTCATAAGTGACCCAAAAAACTACCAGGGAACTCACTCCTACAGCTAATAAACACCTTTAGCAAATTGGCAGGATATAAGATTAACTTAAAAGAAGAAAAGAAAAGAAGTAGCCTTACTATACACAGATGATAAAGTGGCTGAGAAAGAAATCAGAGAAATATCACACTTTAAAATAGCCACAAACCACAAAAAATATCTTGGGGTAATGATAACCAAACAAATGAAAGACCTATATAATAAGAAATTAAAGAAGGTAGCAGAAAATGGAAAGATCTCCCATGCTCTTGGATAGGTAAAAATGGCAATCTTGCCAAAAGCAATCTACAGATTCAATGCAGTCCCAATGAAAACCCCAGCACAATTCACAGACCTTGAAAGAACAATCCTCAACATTATATGGAAAAACAAAAATCCCAGGATAGCCAAAAGAACCGTGTACAATAAAAGAACTTCCGGGAGCATCACCATCGCTAACATCAAGCACTATTATAGAGCTATAGTCCTGAAGACAACTTGGTATTGCCATAAAAATAGACAGGTAGACCAATAGAATTGGATTGATAACCCTGATATTAACCCAAACACCTGATTTTTTTTACAAGGAAGCTAAAATTATACAATGGAAAAAAGAAAACATCTTCAACAAATGGAGCCAGCATAACTGGATACTGGATATGATAGATCAATATCTATCACCATGCACAAAACTTAAGTCCAAGTGGATCAAAGACCTCAACACAAATCCAGCCACACTGAACCTCTTAGAAGAGAAAGTGGGAGGTAGCCTTGAACAAATTGGTACAGGAGACAGCTTCCTGAACATAACACCAGTATTACAGACACTGAGATGGACAATTAATAAATCGGACCTCCTGAAACTGAGAAGCTTCTATAAGGCAAAGGACACAGTCAGTAAGACAAAACAGCAGCCCACAGAATAGGAAAAATCTTCACCAACCCCACATCTGACAGAAGGCTGATTTTCAAAATATACAAAGAACTCAAGAAGTTAGTTACCAAAACACCAAATAATCCAACTAAAAAGTGGGATGCAGAACTACATAGAGAGTCCTCAAAAGAGGAATCTAAACTGGCTGACAAACACTTAAGAAAGTACTCAACATCTTTAGCCATCAGGGAAATGCAAATCAAAACAACTCTGAGATATTATCTTATTTCTGTCAGAATGGCTAAAATAAAAAACACCAAAGGCAGTTTATGCTGGAGAGGATATGGAGAAAGGGTAACTCTCCTCCACTGCTGGTGGGACTGCACATTTGTATAGCCACTTTGGAAATCAGTATGGAGGTTCTTTAGGAAAATGGGAATTAGTCTACCAAAAGATCCAGCAATTTCATTCTTAGGCCTGTACCCAAACATACAACAAAGACATCTTTTCAACTATATTCATACCAGCATTATGTGTAATAGCCCGAACCTGGAAGCAATCTAAATATCATTCAACTCAAGAATGGATGGAGAAAATGTGGTACATTTATACAATGGAACACTTATCAATAGGGTAAAAGCAATGGAATCTTGAAATTCGCAGGCAAATTGGTGGAACTAGAAGAAACCATCCTCAGTGAGGAAACCCAATTACAAAAAGGCAAACATTGCATGTACTCACTCATATATGGATTTTAGAAATAGAGCAAAGTATCACCAGCCTACAATCCATATTTCCAGAAAAGCTATGAAACAAGGAAAACCCTAGAGAGACATACATCATCCTCCTGAGAAGGGGAAAGGGTCAATATCTCCTAAACAAATTGGGAACATGAGGGGAGACGTAATTAGCAGAAAGAGAAGGGGAAAAGAGGAGGGGAGAGGAGGACACCAGGGAGCAGGAAGATTAAGTCAGTGGCAGAAAAGATGAGAGCAAGAAAAGAGACACCTTAATAGAGGGAGCCATTATAAGTTTGAAGAGAAATCTGGCACTAGGGAAATGTCCAGATATCTACAAGGATGTCACCAACTAACGATCTGAGCAATAGTGGAGAGGCTACCTTTAGTACCCTTCCTGATAATGAGATTTACAGTTACCTTATATGCCATCCTAGAGCCTTTATCTAGTAGCTGATGTAAGCACTGAGCTTACATCAGCTACTAGATCCCATTACAGAGGAGTGTTGATCAAAGTGGTCAAGACCAGGCTGGAGAAACCCACAGAAACAGCTGACCTGAACAAGGGGGATCTCATGCACTCTAGTCTGATAGCTGGAAAACCAGCATTGGACATATCCAGACCGCTTGAATGTGAGTGTTAGTTAGGATCTATGGGCCATCTGATAGTGGATCAGTATTTATCCCTTGTATATGAATAGACTTTGGGAGCCCATTCTACATAGAGGGATACTCTCTCAGCCTAGACACATGACAGAGGGCCTAGGCCATGCTCCAAATGGTATGACAGACTTTGAAGATTCCCTATGGAAGGCCTAATCCTCCCTGGGAGCAATAAGGGGATGGGGTGGGATTGGGGGGACAGGGGAGGAGGAGAGTGTGAGGGAACTGGGATTGACATCATCAAAAAAAAAAAAAAAAAAGCTTAGATAAAGAGACATGGCAAAGTTGTTTTCTTCAACCACAGAAGGTTTTCATGAGTGACTTTATTTGGTCTAACCACAATGTTTCTACTGGGTCACCAGAGAAAAAGTCTGCAGAGTAAACAATGTTGTCAGAACGCCCCGAGGTTTGAGATTGGAAAAATAATCTGCTACAAACTATTTGAAAAAATTGTGACTTACCCTGTATGGTGCTGGAGTTGTGTGTAAGTATCAAGCAGCTACAGTTACACCCTGTGGAATGTTCAAAGCAAGCACTAGTGATTGTGGGTCCTCCTGCAGGCTTCTTGTATTATAGTCCTTTGTTAGAGGCATAAGACTCCCAATGTCTTGACCTATTCACATCAATACTGCTTCAGAAATACTCGATAATGTTCTACAATTCCCAACTCCTGCCCATTGCTCTAGGAAGAATCAGATCCTTCTCATGTCTCAAGAGAGTAGAGAAGGTATGATTGGCTGTGTTCAGGCACTGGGCATTTTTAATGGGAGGGGGTCTCAGTAGACATTAAATGAGTTATCAATAGTCTACCTTGATTTTCAGGAACAGGGAGAGGTTTTTTTTTTTTTTTTTTTTTTTTTCAGACCTGTCAACAAGATACTTCTATACCAGAAGCTCTGCTTTCTGTTCTCTTCAGTAGATTCATCTCTTGGTTCCATCTCCCTCTTCTCTACTTATGGACAAGTGCTCCTTTTGTTGCTGCTGTGTGCTTGTATGTTTTTCATTTGTAAGTCAGACAAGCATGGTTTAAGGCTTTAGGTGCAATCTTTATAACTGAGCATTTGGTCAGTAGTATTTTCTTTTAACAAGGCTTAGCTGCTTTACAGTTTTTTCCTCTGGATACTGAGATGTTTGCAGTGTGCTAGTCTTATGGTTATGTAGAGTATCCTCCTCTGTCAAGCTTTAGTTTATGAGATGTGAATTCCTATACATTGTTACTACCATTTTATTTCCCATTGTTTTCAAATGGGCATAAGTGGAAGCCTGAGCATTCAGGTTGTGCACTAACCTCTACTGAATTGTTGATGAGCAACAAGGAGGTCATAAGGTGATCCATCCAGTCCTTTGGAAAACAGATTAGGAATGAAAGCATGGGGACACTGGATCCATGTATATATACTTCTGTTCTCTGTGTTCCTGTCACAGGCCTATTCAATTTTATAAATTTGAGAGTATGATTTTGTGATCTATGTTAGGCTGATTTCTATGCCACAGAGTTCCTGATTTGCTAACCTAGCCTTGCCTGTACCTGCCTTCATCTGTCCAAAGGAAATAAACTGAGTTCCTTAATTATTTTTTTAATTAGCTATCAAAATTTAAGGTGTTACCAGACATCAAAGGTCCCTTTTATGATGTTTGAAGATCATAGGCATCTCAGGTCTTTCACTGGCTCTCTGCTCTCCTATTAGTGCTCCCTAAAATAAATGCAAACAAGCAAGCATTTTCTCCCTGGCTCCCACCACCACACTGAAGAGATGGCGGTGCTCCTGCCCTCTGTTTGTATATAGAGCTGTCTGAAATGCGTTCGGGATCTCTTGAGGTGAAAAGAGTTATATAAACAGAGAATGTTATTATGGATTCTTACTACAGATGGAAATGACTGGGTATTCTCAAAATAAATAACATTTCACATTTTTATAGATATGTAACATAATATGCATGTGTGTGTGTGTATTTATATGCTTTCCATCTTGAATACACAGCCTCTCCTTCCCCAGCACTTGGATAAGCCATTCATTTTGCCTCCTGCTTTTCTGATTCTCTTCTTAAGAATTCATTTAATTGTTGCCAGCATTTGGAGAGTTAGGATGAAGCGGTTGTAGGCGTCCTACGAGTTCCTGCCAGATAAGCAGCAATAGCAGTGAGGAGAGCTGAACGCTGAAAACACTTAAGTTCTGTGTTTTCCACTTCCCTCTAAAGAGAGATCAATCAGCTTTCGGCTCAGCACAATTACAAATGGAAGATCCTAGGAGGGGTGCTGAATTAAAGTACTCACTGCAAGGCTGCTAGATCCAGATGCCTCACATTTGGGTATGGTGGTTGCTCTTCCCCTGCCCCCAACCTTATTAACTCTGTTTATTTTCTTTGGATTCTGGAGGGTATACCGTGCCATCTCACATTTACATTGATCTAGTTTCAGGAAAACAAACAAGTGAATATAGGTAAATGAATGATGGACTTATCCTTTGCAGAATAGTGCCATTCCCACAAGGGAAATCTCAAGGATGGGAGCCCATGCCTCGGATTTGAAGAAAAGAGCAAAGACGCCAAAGATATGTCTTGAGCCAGAGAAAAGAAAGATTGGCATCTACAAGTCTAGGCAACACAAGGCAGACACAGCTGGCTTTGCCAGCCCCACCTGGCTCCAGTACAGGACAGGCTAGCATCCTTGGCAGTAGCTGATGGCAGAGACAGACAGAAGCCAACTGCCCAGAGGCTGGCCAGTTCTAGTGGAAGAAGGTAGGAGGAAAGAGAGGTAACTGGGTGATAAGGCCTCAGGCCCTCAGTATGGTGCAGAGAAAAAGACTGACTTTTGGGAATTCAGTCCAATTAGAATGATCCTTCACACCCAGCCATCTGGAGATGTCTGTAAGGCAACTGAACCATAATTGGGAAGCAAACCTAAGTGACAAATTTCAATTTTTAAAAGGATTTGCTAAAATTTTAAGCTAAGATTTATAGAATGCCTTGGATAAACAATCCCTTTGCTGGTTGACAGCAGCAGAGAATTAATGGTGGTAGTGTGTTGGTGCTGTGGTGGTTAACCTTTAATGAGCATATATTAGATGCCAGAATCTATCCCATGTGTCAGCCTGTTCCAATCTCAGGAATCTTCTCCAAAGGAGCCATTATTATCATTGTCATTTTAAAAGGAGAAAATTCAAGTTTAGGAAGTTTAGGCAATATGTTCAAGGTCACAGAAGTTGACAACTTAGCTGAGATTTGAACACAAGCTATTTGATTCCAAGTTCTCATTCAAGACAAGGATGCCAAGTGAATGAGTTTATATGTTTAAAGAATCAGTGTTCTAGTAAATCAGGATGGTGTGATGAAATTGCAAGGTGATAATCAAACAGTAAATAGTCATGATCATGTTGATACAACAAAATGCCATAGTAATACCCCAAACATAGTTTAATATAACATGATAACATTCACTGCATTTTATTGCAGCCTTCCAACTCTCTTACATCGAGAATTAATTGTACCATAATTTAACTTGTACTTCATGGATTAGACACTTTAAATCCTAGTCACATAGCTATCAGGAGGCAGTATTGTACACGAATAATATAATAAAATTGCATAATATAAAATGACCTTCTACAATAAAGTCACTATTTATGGCCCTTAAAATTTTCTGTGAAAAAGTACTATATACTTGATGAAGCCTATGGAGGGTCTGTGATCATCACAAATATCAGTATTAGTAACATGGAGCAGCTCTGGGGTTGGACTAGACACAGAGTGACTCTCAATGGAATTGTTGTTCATTGATGAAGTGAGATATACAAAAAAGAATGAGTTTGTGTCAGAGAGAGGGAGTTAACATCCGTTCAGTACTCAATCACACCAATGAGCACTCAGCATGCATTTTTAAAAATCTAATATTTGTGAAAATACAAGTCAAGCTTTTTGCATGGTTAGAAACCATACTAACAGACTCAGGAAGAAGTAGCCAGTCTAAGAACAGGTACTAGCATGCCAAGAAGTGCAGAAGTGAGAAACATTAGGAAATGTTGTGGGAACTGAAATCATTTTCTTTTTCTTTAACTGAATATAATAAATGGAGGATGGGACTGCATGGGAATCAGACAATGGTTGTGACAAAAGATAGGATGTGACAATGGTACAGCATTGGCATCTGGGAGCACAACAACATCTGTCTTGTACTGCAGACATTGTCTGGATAGCAAAGTGATGAGATAAATCCTGGTAGAAAATTAACTTTTTTTAACAAAACTTGAAATGGAAATCTATTACCCCATTTTAAAAAATGAGCAGTTTAACTGATGGTTGAAAGAAAGGAGGAGAGCAGAGATGAGTATATATGAAGCCCTGAGTTTGATATGCAACAATGAAGCAACACAAAACAATAAAAACTCCACATATGCAGCTGAAAAATATTTAGTCAACAGTCTTGATATTTGCAAGTTTCAACTATGGGGTTTGCAGTGTTAAATTCTGGATCAAATCTTTTATTTTCTATATTTCTTTCTTTTTCTTTCTCATTTTCCAATCCTGAAGTTTACTGCTTCAAGTGGCATGACTCCAGACACTGAGAAAAATTAGATAGAAAGTAGTTGGTCAGAATTAGCCCCAGACCCTTTTATCCAATATCATCCCATTGGCACAGTAAGTTAATGTCTCTTTTGGGGTTCTTATTAAACTTACCAAAAAGTACCCTTGCTATTGTGAAACTTTGAAATGTCTTTGAAGAAGAATTATGTTGTAAGGTAGAAAAATGAAGAGTTCCATGTACACAGTGCTCCCCTATCATCCCCCACCATCTACTCTGCCTGGAAAAGCTCCAATTTTCTAAAGCATGCAAAGGTGCTTCATAGATTCATAGAAGCCACCCATGGAAGAGAAATATCAGTGAATTGTCAGTTCCCATTAAAAGTCTGAAACCAGACTTTATATTGAAGAGCATCACAGTGACTTTTGTGTGGGTAATACCTACGATGAGAATATTTAAGTTCAAATTAGTGGTACTTTACACTTCTATAACAAATAGATACCAACCTTCCTATGCTTTTGAAATTCTTTGTTGACAGTACAGATTGTTTTCTTTCTGTTTTCACTTTTGTTTTGTCCTAATAAGTGCAGGAAAAATGCTGAAACAGGACAGTAAAGATGCTCCTCACTCAGCTGCTGGGCAATTTGGCCTGGTTGATTGCTTCTTCAGAATCAACTGCTACACTGGCCTTCGCATTGAACACACACATAATATTTACCCAGAAGTTCTTGGTTTGGAGTGGGTGCCCGAAAGTCATTCCAGCTCTTACCTGTTGGATAGTATACTCGAGGGGACATGGATACATCTTCCCCCATCTTGGACTGGAGCTGCATCCCTCTAAACCCCACAAGGAATAAAGGTTTACACCAGGGGCAAATTACAGACAATAGATCCAAAATGAGTACACAGAGAGGCAGACACATAGTCTGCCCATCTTAAAGGTGGGACACTGTTTCCAACTCATGTTCTTTTTAGTCTCTCTTTGAACAATTTTAGCAGAAAATAATTCAAAATCTGCTTTATTAAATTGTTCCAACATGCTAAATTTATAAAGCCACATATTAATGTTATATACAATACAGATTTAGATTATATCTTTTTAGTACTTGAATCATGTACTTCAAGTCTTTAAAATTATCTTCTCAGTGTGGTGGGTATAGTGGGAACACTCAGTGTGGTGGGTATAGTGGGAACACTAATATAAAATCCAGCCTTTCTTCCAGAATTATTTCTTCAGCTTTCTTGTTTAATTTTACTCAATAGAACCTCATGTTCTGGTATACATACTACTTGCTTGAGGTTTTGTTTCTTTGTTTTTGTTTCTCCCAGACTAGAATACATGTCCTTCAAGGGCCATAATTCTGGTTATTTGTCTTTTCCTTTTATTTTCAGAGATTTGGTCTCACTGCTTTATGTAGCCCAGGTTGGTAGAAATGTTGGCACCAAAGGCCTTACTGCTATCATTTATGTTTATACCCCCACCCAGTGCTTAGAACAGTGGAACTCAATAGAGGCACAGGTTGAAGAAAGATGACTGTACTATTGCTGATGTTTCCCTTTTCTTTACAGGACTTGGTAGGTCACTTTCTTTCCATAAAGGTGTCAGTTTTGTTAGTGTTTTATTTATTGGTTGTTTTTGTTTTTAAATTTGTGGTTGTTAAGATAAAATCCCAGGGACTGGAGCTATGGCTCAGCAGTTAAGAGTAGTTACTATTCTGGCAGAGGACACAAGTTTTTGGTTCCTGGAACACACATGGTGACTCACATGTAATTCCATTTCTAGGCAGATCTGACACCCTCCTCTGACTTCTGTAGAATCTGACACACATTAGGTGAACATACATACAATGAGGCACACACACATACATAGAAAAATATACAGCTATTTTTAAGAAGTATAGACATAGAGGTCCTGTTTACACACTCAAGAGTCTTATGTATCACTTAGGAGAACTAAAGTCATCTGTCTATTGAGTAACACATCTCCAAGGGTAAGAAGCCTCATGGTTGCCTTTGTCTGTTTCATAGGAAGAAATAAAACTTTAAGGTATCTCTTTCATCCATGATTTTTTTTGTCATTGTTTTACCATTAGAGACTTCTAAGTCTGAGGCATTGCATAATAGATAGTAATTAAAGACTTAAATCTTGACTCAAATACTGCAATGACAATGCTCTGAAAAGGAGGGAAATAAATTAAAATCTATTTCAAATCACTGTATGGAAATACTTATTTGTAAATTCCCAATTTTGTATGTGTTTGTGTGTTACCTTTAAAGTAATGGTTAAGACAATGAATAGTCTTAATTTCATCATCTATGCATAGGACTCATATCAAAATAATGAGAATTCTTAATGATTAATTGAGTCACTGAATTATGAGATACTAGTTAAATAGCTAAGGCAGAGTTAAATGAAAAAGATGTCTTTTATTCTTTTATTTCAAAATGTTATAATGGAAAGAGAAATAAATTATAATATGTTTATGTTTAAAAATAAAGACAGCATATATATGTCCATAGTTTGAGAGGGTGGAGGAATAGGGCCTTTCTGAGGAAATATAAAATAATACATAATTCAAGGTCATGAACATCTTAATTCATAAATATAACTCATTTTATTTAATAACTCCTTGTCTGTATATCCTGGAACTTTATTTTGCTTAATTAATAATGATGCCCCTTGTTAAACTATTTTTCCTTTCCATGTTTGAGGAAGGTAAAATGGGAATAGCATGAAAAGTAACAATAAAGGAAAATGAGGAAGACCTAAGCTACTTCTGCCTACTGATTATTTCTATGGGTTTCAGATAGAACCGCAGCAGTAGCACTCAGAGAATGAGAGTCGTAACTAGTTAGTTCTCCACTGTAAGGAGAGCCTTAATCCAACCATGGCAAGTTTCTTACAGGGCTACCCTCAGCTGGTGTAAGCTGAGCTAGGCTTACAAGCAACGCATATTCTCACATAAAATTTACTGCAAACAGTAGAGATGGGAACAGAGAGTGTGTACAGTGGCTTATTGTGTGCTAGCAGGTCTTTTCTGGGCTCCTAAATGTTAACTGGATAGTAATGTAAGTTATTACACTCATTAAATTAGGCCACAAACAAGTCAACAGTGATTCAGCAAAATGGCTTTGTTTGTATAGTGCAAGAAAGTCTGATAGATATCCAGTCACACATTTATGGCTAAATGGATGAAGATTTTAACATTACAGCCTAATAAAAACCCCATACTGTGTGATTAAATAAGAGGGAAAGCAGTAAAAAAAGAGAAAGCATAATGACGGTAACATGTAGGTCAGTTACAATTTAATTGTCATTGCACTTCATTGCCGACATATCAATTCTCTGCTGCTTAGCTGAGCAGAAAACAACAACTTAACATGTACACGGGGCCCACTGACGAGTCATCAGACCCCCACTTCCAGCACCTGCCTGTGACTACTTCCTTCACAGCCACGTGAAGTCTTCCTGCTTTAATAGGATAATCTTGCTGAAAGCTCCTGCTGCTTGTTTCTTCCTATGCTCAATGCATCACTGATCAGTAAATTTACTTCACACTCTACATAGATGCTAAAATTAGATTGTTTGCATTACAACTTTCAATACTTCTGCAACAAGAAACACCTGCCTGCAGATTTATATTGTTTTGTTTAATGGTTTAAAATAAAGATAGCCTCACAGTGGCGATACCTTGATGTACTATATTGGAGGCACACAATGGCTGATCATTTTTCTTACTTATCCAATTTGTACTGTATTTCTTGCCATATAAGGTATGGCTTCATTATCATTAATTGCAGCTTTAGAAAAACCGAGGAAGTATTTATTCTTGCCAACTTCACTGCAATTTTACTTATTCAGTGCAACTAAGAAAAGGAGCGGGGGGGGGGGGGGGAGGGCGGCACTGTATATTTAACTTTTTCTCCTGGATCTGGATAATTCACACAGATCTCAAAGGGGCTTTGGCACCTTTTAAAAATGTTAGCTCTAAAGAATTGTCTGTCTAGCACAGTTATGCTGATCTATAGTAAAGACTTAACAGAGTACATAACCGAACTATTAATTCAGGTGCCTAAGGTGACATTTTTTAAACCAGCTTAGCATAGTCTATTCCACATAGAATAGAGTACAGCTCCTGATATAAAACAACCCAGAGAAGCTAGCTAGCTCTATTAGAGTGATTAGAAACATCAATTTTCAAAAAAAAAAAAAATGATCCCAAATTTAATGTCAATTCTGATTTCTGGGGAGTGGGACTATAGAGTCCAATTGTTCTCAGTGTGTTTGTTCTACAGCCCTCATAGCAGTCATTCAGTTAGAACCATGTGTTGCCTAACACTGTGAGCATGGAGTTCAAGATCATTGGCACTTGAAGCAAAAAGCCCCAGGAATAATCCCCAGCTAGATGGGTCTGTTGAAGAGGATGTAGGTAAGGAGAATGTTTGAATGAGTCTAGGGGATTTAAAGAGGGCCTTCTCCTCACTTCCAAGACTGGCTATTCATGACTCAGGAATACTAATTTATGAATTAAGAATGGATAGATAATAATCCAATATTATAATCATAAAGAAAATACATACAGACACTGCCTTCCTGGTTTTCCTTTCTTTTGCTTTATTCTCCACAGAGCAGAAGTTGTTTCTTTGAGTTCAACTAGGGAGAAGACCAAAGTAGTGCAGTGCTTTTGGTTTCCATGGTGCTACTTATAAAGATTATGCAAAGTGCTTAATGAATAAGTAACTCCTCTTAACACTTTGCAGATGATACACTTAAGAGATTTGGACAAAAATAACAATATGAGTAAAAAGTTAGCTGTAATGTTCCAAATGCCCGATTTTCTACATATTTCTGTCCCTTTGGCACAGCATAGTGGCTGTCTTCTATTGGTGTTATTCTCTAGTATTCTCCATAATGTCTGATACAGGTCAAATTTTGCCTCTGCCAAAGGTGGGTGTCCTTGTGTCTTGGGCGATCATGGCTAGCAGAACCAGTGCTGCTCATACATTAGGAAATGGATGTAGATGGATGCAGAAGATGCTTGCCAGGTTAGAATGCACTGTGGGAAACTCAGTCATACGGGAGGGAAGCTAAGGGACTACTGCCACTTCACGACTATCTCCTCAGATTTTTTACTAATGAAAGTGCCATTTGCCTTTTAATTTTAATTCATTTGTTGAGTGGTCATTTACATTTTTTTTCTGCCCCTGTTAGAATTAAATTCTAAGTAAAATACCCAATTTTACAAGAAACATATATTATCTGGGGGAACAAAACATGGAGTTTTCAATAAAAATTTAGTTGTGTAGATTTGCAAGTGCCTGGCCAGCTAAATATAGAAATGTGTTAATTACAAATTCATAACAATGGTTTTAGCCACATTATTCTTCAAAGAGCTTTATTAACCATATGTTAGCTCACATGAAACTAGCTTGAAGCATCAGAAGAAACTGACATTTTAGTGCTTTATGATAATGGGTTTGAACCATATGTATGACTTGTCCAGTGCTTTAACCTTAATCAAATAATTCCATCTCCATCTTAGCTTCAAATTAAAGAAACCTTGGCCACTTCCTACTATCAAATTCCATTTAGTGACTTGGAGAATAGTTTTACCAGCCACTGGCAGAATATGGAGGATCATAAATTTGCTTGACTTGGTGGCTTCAGTGTTGAGACCAGCCAGCATTCTCCAAGGCTAATGTAGATTATTTCTGAAGCACATATATAGATGGGTATATAGGAAGTATGGACTAACAGAGGAAACTGTGTGTTTGTGTGTGTGTGTGTGTGTGTGTGTGTGTGTGTGTGTGTGTGTGTGTGTGTGTGTGTGATGGCATGCTTCATTTAATGGGATAGATTTCTACCTTCTCCTGCATATGCCTTTCATAAGCTTATCTGAAACATTGACACAATTTTTGGAAGCTCATTAGACTTAAGAGTGATTGCAAATGAAAGAAGATACTTGGTTATTCTCTGGCAGTCATGCTTTTTAAATGTCATGCTACATTGTTTCAGATCTTGATTTCACACTCAGAAACTCAGCTACCCATTAAATTGTGTCTTCTTTAAGGTGAATACAGTTGCTTCCCCTACCTGGTATCATTCCCTGCCAAGAAAATAGATAATATAAAATTTGGGAAGGGAATAAAATCAACCAAGTTATCTTTTAAAAAATTGATTCTTAAATGCCTATATACTTATGAGTGTCTATAGTACTGGCCCTATACCTGGCACCATACTTCTAGGTAGTTAGTTTCTCAAATAAAATGGCAGATATTTTTATTCCCCTAGGGTCACACCAGACGTCTATTTCTTTTTATCTTTCCTTATTAAATTATGTTTACCTGAATACATCAGGTTCATTTCACCTAGGCAGGATGTCCCATTAAGCATGACAAGCAGAAGGTTGTAAGATTAATGCCCTTCCCTAGCTTGAATTAGTGTGTCAGCAGCTTTCCAGACTGTGGACCAGAGTATATAGGAAGAATTCCATAATGGATCTTAGCCTCTAACTGAACTGCTCTAATATTATTCTTATAACAAGACTACTTTTAAAGAGCCTCATTATTGGCTTCATTAGATATGTTACTTGCATCAGTGGCCATAGTAACATGTATAATATAGGAGAGGTTAACATGGCATATTTTTTATGCATTATATGGCATACAGCTTGAAGTAGCCAAAAGGTTTATGGCGATGTAATTGGTAGTTAGTGTGAAATTTGTAAGACAAATAGACAATATCTAGGGTTACCCCTCTAATCCCCTTCTTTCAGTTTTTTTTTTTTTTTTTACAGCCACCAAAGGGCCTCATTAAAACGGCAGTCAGCACCTTAGTGAAAAGATACAGTGCTCAGAGTGCCCAAATGTGACAGAAAATCTGCATTTTGTAAATCTGACACCTTTGATAGATTAAACAGTGTGAAGCCATTTCTTCTAAGCATTATGATAACGCTAAGGGTTCTCTTCTGAATCCAACTTGGCTATATCACTAGCTATAACAATGTAAAATGGGGCCAATTGAATAAACAGAAGCTTAGAAGGTGGAGAGGAACCTTTGCTGTGCTACAAAGCTCTGCATGCAAAGGGGCCCTGAGCTTTCCTGGGGACCACTTAATCTTGGGGTAACACTGCTTTGCATATGAAGACACTGCTTACAAATGTATCAGTGTTCATGGTGAACAATACTTAGTCTAGTTGTATATCCTACATGAGAATAACTTTTCATCATCATAAAACAAACAAACATACAAACAAAAAACCAAAACAACAACAACAACAACAACAAAAAACCTGTTTGAGAAGTGTACCAGACTAATGGAGTCAATGAAAACCTTATTCTCTATTTAACAAAAGACACCTGTGAAATCTGTGAAATGCTGCAAACATAGACAAGTCTTCTCATTTGACTCAAGATAGCTGCTATAGCAGAACAGGGTATGCTTAAATGGCAGATGAATTGTAGCAGTGTTGCTGCAGTTATCCTAAGCAAAGACTCCACTTTCACCATCCTTTCTCTCAAGCCAGCAGAAAAGCTTGGCTTGAGCCCTCTCTTGGGGAGTCAAGTCTCCAGTGCTCTACTCAGGAGTATTCATGTCGACAATGAACAGACAACAAAGATGGAAACTAAAGAAAGATCTACATATGAAATTGCCTCTAATAGTTCTATTATATGTAAATTTTTACTTTCACTGTCACCATTGAGAAGCATGGTGTAATTTTATAACAACTTTGATAATATTCTTCCTCATTTGGCCCTGAGGTTAATGTTTACTAGCTGTTATTGGAGCAGAGCTATAAGATGCCTTCTCAAATCTTTGGATTGCCATATGACTGAGCGCTGTCCTGTGACTGACTGAGCACTGTCCTGTGACTGAGCATTGTCCTATCACTGAGCACTGGCCCTGTACGATTATTGCTGGCAATTCCATCAAGGGGAAGCAAGTCCACATCCCACTCTTCCAAGACTTCTTTTAATTGGTTAAATGCTACTGCAGTGAAGCTCTTTCACTCAGAAAAAAAATTAAGTAGACATCCAGACCATTTATGATTTATAAATTTCATGATGAATGCATAAACTATTTAATATAATAGTACAATGAATGTATTTACTCAACAGTAAAAAGATAGAAACAGTGACTAAACCTCACTTTGCCTTATGTTTTGAATGCACAGCTTGGCAACAGAGTGCTATGTGTAACAGCTGTAATTCAAATGAAGACACATCTGCCTGCTGTTTACATTTTAGTATTGAAACTATTTGAGGACAGACTGATAATCAGACTTAGACATGCCAAGGTAATCCTTGTCCTTCTTCTGAAATACACACGGCCATTTATTACTGCTGAAAGTACCTTCTTGGGGGTCTGGTGCATACCCACTGGGTTCATTTACTGAAGGGGTTGGGTTTTTTCCTCATTGTAACAGAAGAAATCAGTTTCCATTTAAACGATTCCATTTAAGTATTTGCAGTTACTAATGCAGTTTACAAAGGAACCATTTCAATGACAGGAACCTTGAGAGTAATCCTTGACGATCTGGAATGGATATGTTTTAAAAGAAAGAAAGAAAGAAAGAAAGAAAGAAAGAAAGAAAGAAAAGCAATAATCTTGCACCAGTCTGTACTCATGCTGAATACAGTTTCTCCTTTCTTGCTTTTTTTTTTTTTTTTTTTTTTTTTTTTTTTTGGGGGGGGTTGTTGCAGGGGGAGGAGTCAGAGCTATTAAATTTTAGTCAGTTGGAGGGAGTAGCAGCCTTCTTGGCTGAGAAACCTACTTGAAATTACTCTTTGGGAAGAAAGACACACACACACACTCAGAGAGAGAGAGAGAGAGAGAGAGAGAGAGAGAGAGAGAGAGAGAGAGAGAGAGAGAGAGAGAGAGAGGAGAGAATTGCCTCATCAGACCCGGCCTTTAAACAACCAATCCTGTGACTCTCTCACTGTTCTTAATTGTTGACCTCTCCCAAGTGGGTCAGGAAATGTGGTAGCAACTCTCCCTTCGAATAAAGATCCCTGGTACCTCATCAAAATACGCTTGTTAACAACGATAATGGTTCACAATCTGCACTTAGCCATGTGAAATACAATATCCTCCTTTAGAATGTGGAGGTTCCAGGCCTAAATTAATACCTTCATATGTGTGTCATTATATTATCTGAAAATCATTTGATATAAAAGGCAAAATATCTGTGTGATGCTTTTGTTCTCCAAAGAATTTGAAGTACTGAATGTATTGAATTTGGAAGAAGTTATTGTGTGCTATCTACTGCTAATTGCTGAATATTCCTTAGCCTTTAAAATGTTGTCTTTACTTATGAGGTTCCAGCATCTGAAAAATGCATTTTAGAAAGTTATATTTTTCTCATCAAATAAATATTTGAAACATATGTTGCATTATATAAGTGGGCCTGGGCTTTTTTTTTTTTTTTTAAATCACCTTTTTGAGTAAATTCTCTTGGCGTACGTGGCTGGCCGTGCCCTGAAATCTGAACTTAAATGGAGCATCATGAATAGAATGTGTGGGTTTAAAATTCAATGGATTATTCACATCTGTTAGGTGCAAATTAAAGAGCATTGAAATAGTGCATTCTTATGTCTTAGAGCTGTCACTGCCAAAGGCTACTGACTAGTCTGTGTCAACATCTGTGTCGGCTCCTCAGTACCTTTCTTGAATCTGTGCTGCTGAACATTTTATTTACAACTTGAATTTTAGAATTAGTTTTAAGCCTATGCTTGATGCACAGTTTTACTGAAAGTTATTATTAGAAGTACTAGTTAGGGATTCTATGTACGTTTAGCCTGAAAGAACATTAGCTGAATGTTGTGATTCATATTATTGAAAGGATGTCAGCCTCTTGAAACAGTAAATAATGTAATAAAAATAAATAAATGTACCTGTATTTTGACAGTGATATTCCACCTTTGGTTTCCGCATTCGTAAGTATAAACACACACAGTCATTTTCTCTCTCCCTCTCTCTATTTCTCTCTCTTTCTCTCTCTCTCTCTCCACACACACACACACACACACACACACACACACACACACACACACACATACACACACACACGAAATCATTCAAATGCCTTTTCTTTCTCTGACAAAAATATTCATTAAAAACATTTCACTGTGCTGCCTTTTAATATAGCACGGGCATTCAACCTGCACGGGAAGCTTCCTGGAACCGCACAAATACTGTGTAATTATCTGGTGGCTCCCTGCTGGCTGCTGCATATTCCAAGCACAAAGTGAGCGGTGCATTTCCAGAGCCGACTCCTGTCTTCATTGTCCCTGCTTGGAATATGAAGCCTCACTTCATTATAGTAGACCTGATCAAACTTGATAGATTTAGCCATTATTCTTGACTGTGTCAACTTTCTGCAGCTTTTTCCCCCTCCTTGGGCTCTTTTGTTTTGCCACCCAGGGAATGCAGAGTATTCTGAGCTTAGATTTCTCTTTTTCTAGTCTCTTCTTTCTTCCCTCCCTCCCTCTCTGGGCGCTCTCATCCCCCTCCTTCTCCCTCCACCCCATTTCTTTCACTATCTTGCCTGCCTGCTCTTTCTTTCCCCCTCCCACCCAAACAAGTCAAGGATTCAACAAATAATGTTCCTTCCACATCATGTGATTCAAGGAAAATAAGGCTTGCAATTTTTCTCTGAATTGTCCTCTTTGGTTTTGATTTTTTTTTTTTCAGTTACTATAAAAGAATTCTGCAGTTATGTTGACACACAAAGCAGAAATTCTTTGAAACTCCTTTTCTATTTCCCCTTACTGGTTCAGCGGCTTTTGCCCTGGGATGTTGTGGTGTCAGTTGTATTTTTTTTTTGGGGGGGGGAAGTGTCTGTTTCATTACAACTTTCAAGGAGGGTTTGAGAGTTCATATTTTCAAGGACCATCCATATCAGGCTTCCTGTTTTATAGCATTTTTAAACATTTTAATGCATTTTCTTTGCAGAACACATTAGATCTTTCTCTAGGTAAATCCAGATGTGGATAGAATTGGCTTGGCAGAACAGGTTACTCTGTAGATTTTGAGAATTGCTCTCCAGGCACTCACAATAAATTAATAAATTAAGCAAAACAAATACAAATAATAAGAGTGCATGCCCTATCAACATAACTAGGGCTAGAGAACTCTCCAACTGCCATAGAACAGAACACATTAACTAAAATAGCAAGAACTGCTACTGAACTTAAAACACATTGAAGTTCAATTTCTCATTGACTCTTATTAGTGAAGATTTTTGTGGCCAGACTGTATTAACCAATTTAACCATTTTCTTTCTGCTTACAGTTTCAGGGTACCTCTAGTGAAGCTTGGGTGCTTCTTGGAGTTAGAAAGTGATGCTTATAAAGTCTAAATAATAATATGCTAAAAACACCATAATGATCTGAAAAATGTCTCCTTATTCCCCATAGCCTCTCTATAACCCAAACCATTCTTATTCTCTTTTTTGGAAAGCCAAAGCTAGGCTCTAGATATGATGCTTTTCAACAAGTTAGTTCTGCAGATTATCATTGCTACATCTTGTTTTGTTCCACAGACTGTAAGGTAAGAGACAATATAGCTTGAACTCTATATTATCCTGCTTCAATTAAAAATAAAACAGTTATTTTTAAGAGTGGCAATTTCAGTCTCACCAAAAGCTCCATGGCATCTTAAAATGTAAATTGCCATGAAGCAACACAAAGGAGAAAGGGAAGATTTTTGAAGGCAATCGCACTGATCACTTAATTCACTCGCTGCATATCCACTTGGCATAAGGTAATTAGAGTGCCACATTGCTGCAAAGACAGAAAGCTTAGGGTCCCATTCTGACTCACCCAGACGATAATACATGATTAGAAGTCAGTGACAGATCACAACTGCTGAATGACCCACCAAGGTCTTATCAAGGGCAAATCGCATAATTAGCATGCACTTCGCAGGCAAAGGAGTACAGCGCTATTGTTCCCGCACAATCAAATTAGCCCTGCCAATGAGGTCAGTGTTCTGTGACCTTAGAGACATTTCACATTTATCCCCCCCTCTCTCCCTCTCTCTCTCTTTCTCTTTCACACACACACACACACACACACACACACACACACACACAATAAATACACATACAAACACACTGAATCAGTGTCCTGTGGACACTATAAACATATTTTATAGAGACATTTTTTGATGTACACCATTGACTTTTTAGTTTATCATATGTGAATGAGGAAAGCAGCAAATGTAGTCTGACCCTGGGGGACACATATGTAATGGAGCTACTTTGACATAAATTCAAGCATCTAGTGAGGCTTGGATCACACATTATTTGCTCTTAATATGTCTGCAGTAGCAGCTGATTCCTAAGGAAGCCTCATTTTGAACCCCAGGTCTCTCCTTCCTTTTAACAATCAAAGTCATAGGTTACCTGTCTACTCTGCTGCCCCTCTTGATGTTTTCTCAAGTGTTGTGTGTTAATGTGACCATAAAGTTCTCCAAGAAATGATCATATTTTAGAAATGTCTGAGTTCTTGCATATTCCCACTCTACCCAGCAGCCAGAGCACCAGCCAACTGTGCCACCAACTCAATGGATTAGATTTTATTTGAGAATGCAACTGCTTCAGGGTCTAAGACTTTCCTTCATGGGTTGCACATTGGCCTGTGTTACACAAAGTTGTCCTGCTTGCTTGGTGGGACCCACGCAGAGAACCCATAGAACCATTTGCTCGACTAGCTCAAAGACTGCTAGGTTGCCTGGCATGAAGTCAGTTTCTCATTTGTTCTTCATACTAAGTCTTGTGTTTATCAAACTCAAGAAGCTTTGGGCTTTCACACTGCACAGAAGCATATGTTGCCCTTGCTGATTCCTATCATCCCTGATGTGCCCTTTCTGCATCCAGTTCACTGTCACCCATTCTACATTACCTGCTTCTGAACTTCCCATTGATTCTTTGAAAGATACATTCTGTCTATTGAAAACCCAGTTTGTGTTCCTTCAAGAGGATAATGAAGAGATTGCCTTCTCTTAAGAGCTAAATAATTCAAGGCTTTATTCTCTGAATCTTGCCCAAACATGATTCACAATTTACTATTATTAAGATAAGGCTCAAACAAGCTGAGATTCCATGACATTTTGGGAAGCATCGAGTCCAAATTTTAGTGTTAATGAGAAGTCTGGGGAATACAGTTTTGGCAAAAGGGAGGGGCGCTGGCTTGGGGCTATCATTGGGAAGGTGGAGGATACATGAAGTGTGGGAAGCTTTAGCTGTATGGTGCAATAGGAAAGCAATGGATTGAATATCGGATGACTTGGGCCTTGCCTTGGCTTTGAACTTGACCAAGGTGTTTTCTGCCCCCATCATTGGCCTGGCTGTCTTCATGTGCAAAATGAGTAGACTTGGCAAGAGCATATCTCTACTTACTCCCAGAAATAAAATGCTGTATTTCTCACATGTGCTTGGAAGCCATTCTCCAGCCCCTTTGCTTCTCTGTAGTAGTCAACTGTGATCACCAGGGCTGGCATGTCACTGGTCACTGTAATTGGTAACAACACTGAGCCAGCAGAGAGGAGCCTTGGAAGTCTCGCACCACAGGAAGGAGGGGGCTGTGAATATCTCTGTTGTTTGTGAGCTTTTTTCCTTTCCCATCTTTGACACATACACCTTCTATAATTAAGCAGCAAGGAAGGGGAGATGCCAATGAAAGCAGAACTGATTTATGTTTAAATACTATCTTCTCAAAGTGTCACTAAGGAAGCAAGTTCATCTTTGAGCCAATTAAATAATTCTAGCTCCAGCATGGCCTCTTCTGTAATTGTTCTGTTTTATGATGCTTATATTTTAAGAGCCAATGCATTTTTACATCTGTATTGCATTGGTTCTATGCTTCAAGCACATTTAGATGAAGGCTTTTGATTGACTCCTGAAGCTAAACACTATAGATGTTTTAAGAAAAAGATACCTAAAATAGATTCGAGCATCACAGAGTCCTACCTAAGAATTTATTTCTGAAGTATATTACATTTATTATAAATGCTTTGGCCATTTGTGCTGTATGCAAAGGTGGAATATTTTTCCTTGAATAGCATAAGGATCATTTATAAAACTCTGTTGATTGTGCAAACACAGAGACGTTTCCCTTCAATGAGAATTAATACTGTCTGTAGAATGGTAGCAGTATTCATTGTGCCACAGAAGTTCCTGAAATCATCATGTTTATAATGATTGTGATAAGCTATTCCATCCTCCTGGTATTTAGCCTTCATGGTAACTTCTTTTTTGATGAAAAAATATAGAAAATTATGCACAAAGGGGCAGTTTTTACAGTGGTAATGGAAATATTAAAAAGAAACCCATTTTTTATAGATTGTCTATCTAATAGAGATTTTACGGCATCTGTAAAATATAGTCTCTGCACCTTGCAGCACTGTATCTGCCAGGAGGGTGTGTACTAATTTACATAAGTTATATATTTTCATATGTGTCTTCTGTGTACATTATATGTATCACATAAAAATAGAAATCATAGCACCTAATGTCTCAGAGACACCCCCATCTTAGTTATCCAGAACAAACCACAAAATTCCCCTAACAAACAGGATTAAAATTCACTCCTTTCAACCATCCCAGGCATTTATTCCTTCCTTTTCATTGAGCTACATTTGTCTGATTTAACAAGATAAGATTTGAGTGCTGATGCAGCCAGTTGTTAATGTAGCAGTCGCATCCACCATAGCATCGACACTCAGCATCAGAGGGATGCATAAATCAGGTATTCAAAAAAAATTAGATATGCAGCGCACCGGTTTTATAGTCCCAGCCTCAGAAATTGAAATGGCCCAGATTAATGTATTATATCTTACACACTGTCCGAGTGAATCAACTTTAATATATTGAACAGATTCGCAGAACAAGACTTTGTTATCTAAGGAGCACTCGGAAGGAGGAATTGACCTGAGGATTGGATTTGGTTCAGGTAGTTCATGTTGTACAGCAGCATTTGAATAGTTTCACATAAAAATAAAATTTGTATTAGAAATATTTCACATCATTTGTGGGCTCATCCACATAGCAGCATTGCAGAGGGCCAGAATCACAGAAACAATGCCCATCCAGGATAGGATTTTAACCTTTCCCTCTGTCACACACACACACACACACACACACACACACACACACACACACACACACACTCACACACACACACACAATTTAATTGTAATTTTAATGCAAGCTGCAGTTTCTTAGTAAGGTAGCTTGTACAGGCTGAATTTAGGTGGTCAGGATTTTCCCTGGAAGTGAAGTGTTCATTGAATTGCCTCACAAAGGAAGCACCATGGTTTGTAGCCTTGCATCCCCAACAACTCCATCTGAGTTGCTGCTGCTCTGTGAAGAAATGGCATTTTGTACCACAGCATGCTCTTCCAGGGAAGGATCCACTTGGATGTACAAGGTTGGGAAGACTGTTGCTTTTTTTTTTTTTTTTTTTTTTTTTTGATAGGCTAGGATAATCACAATGAAGAGATGAGAAAATGGTTTTGAGTTATGAAGTATGAAGCCATAGATGATGTTGTGACCTGCTCAATCCCCATAGATATCCAGAAAGACAAAGATTCTGTATTCAGGGTTACATGGCAAATCACCTCCCATTACATTCTCTAGTCTATTTCCAATGCCACCACTATCTAGGTGGTCTTATTGATGTTTCCCCAAGATTATACCCTTCTCCCAGGATGGCAATGATGGAACCTAAAATCTTACCTTGCATATCTGGGTAATGTCAGCCATGAGATCTACAGAAGGCACATCTCTACCTAGGAATAAGTTCTGTTTACCTTATTTGCTAGAACTAATACTCTAATCAGTAGTAGCAAGTTTTCAATACCAACTCAGAATATCTATGCTCCTAAAACATAGGGATAAATGGCAGGAGCAGTTTTTAAATGTAAATATAGTGAAGAAATACACAACAGTCAAACTTGAGTTTCTTTTCCGTAAATGTGCTGGGGAACAAGAGGCAACAGTAAAGTACACTCTATCCTAAGAGTTGCTCCCATGTTATGTGTGTATTTACTTCATTTTCCTGGTTAGTTTTGTCTGATTGATTTTCATATCATTGAATTGTTCTAATGTTCCTGAGATTGATGCTCCAAATCTTTATTCTATACCAACAATCAAAATCCAGACAGTCAAACTCATAATGGATGGGTGGCATTCTTCATTTCTCAAGGGTTGATAGAGTTATGGGTAGGCATATCTAATGTCCAAAATCTGACTGTGCTTTTATGGCCATGTCTACTTCTCATATACTGGCATTACATTTGCTCTTTAGATCTCAGGAATGATGTCATCATTGATGGGAAGCACACATTAGCCTCCTTTCTCTTCCACCGTCAGTCATACTCAGTCTGCTTGCCTTTCACCTTCATTGTGTCCTATGTCATCCTGCTTCATTCAGAATTTGCCTAGTAGTTCATAGCTGCTGATTTGAGCCTTTTATTCCAGAAGAACTGTCAGTCTGCTGGATATAGTTCTAATTCTAGCACTATACTTGGAACACATTTTCAATTGTGACCATCAAAACTCACTCCTTCATTTGTTCAGTAAGGAGTTCTGAAAACTTTCCCAAACCCACACCTTGTTTCCAGCTCCAGCAGGGCAATATGAGCACACAGAGCCCTACTCTGACAGTACTTACCCTCTTGGGTAGCAGAGAGACATGAATACCTATTAAATGAGCCACATGAAACTACCAATATTTGATCATATGAGTTCAAGAAAAGTAGCGATTTCATATGGTCTAACCTAATATACTGCAAGTCATGTAGAGATAATGAACACATTGGTACAGTAATGGTGTTTGACAGTTTCTAGGCCATGTTATACTTAGAAAGTATTTTGTATCAGCTTATTATTATTTAAAATGATAAATTACTTCCATAAATAGATAAACATTAAGTACTATCAGTCAGGTGGTCTGTAACAATGCTCTAATGATACCCAAAACAACAGTTGCTTTAATCCCATTATGTATGTATGACATTTTTACAGTGAGTATGTGGAGTGTGTGTATGTGTGTGTTTGTGGCAGTGACAGATTTTGCTTCTGTACCTTCAAGCCCTAAAGAAGCACAACATGTCTCATTCCTGTGTCTGGGCCTACAATGTGGTTATGGCTAAGACACACACACACACACACACACACACACACACACACACACACACTCCACAGCATAAACAGACACCAACACACAATCATGTTTGCCTTACAATCTTTGGCCTTTTGCAATGATTCCACTAAGCCACACTGCTACTCTGGAAAGAATGACTTGGGAGCAGGGTAAACCAAGGAAAATGAGATCAGACATTCGATCTTTCTGCACTTCTGGGTTCTCCTAGCTGAGAAAAGGTGGAGACATCATTGGTAATATTGCAAGTGGCAAGTGTGACCTTTGCCTCCTCAGACTTTTGTCTATTCAGAGATTGGTTGAGTATCAAACTACATCCTCTGCAGAGTGACCATCACATTCTTTTCTGAGTCTGGGGACACTGAAGGGACATGTTTCCCTCCAGCAGGAACATTTGCTGCATGTTTTCTCACAGCCTGTTCTTATAATATCCAGCTTTGACAGCACATAGACTGAGTATGTATGGGAAAGTGTCAAAAAAAAAAAAGTGCTAACATTTCCACTAGTTCAGATCATTAATTTTCTTAAGGAATAACTAAATACGATGATGTGGGTATTTTTTCTTTCTTTCTTTTTTTCCTTTCTTCCTTTCTTCCTTTCTTATTTTTCTTAAAGAAAAGTCTCTTACACTGCCATTTCTGAAGTATTATTTTCAATGCTGTATATCCATATTGTGATTTCCTTTTGCACTTAACTTTGTTTTTCCAGTTCACAGCTATGTTATATGAGAAAAATAGTGTGTGTGTGTGTGTGTGTGTGTGTGTGTGTGTGTGTGCCAGTGCCAGTATGGGTATAAGTGCATAGAAGACTGACATTAGATAGACTGGCATTAGTAGATTTTGTCTACTCTACATATTTTACAATTATTATTAAACTGTTTTACATTTACGTGTCTCTATATTTGCATGCCCCTGCCCTCCACAGTGCATGCATAGAATTCAGAAGACAACTTGTTGGACTGAGTCCTCTCCCTTCACGTTGTGCTTCCTGAGGATGGAAGTCAGTATGTCTGGTTTGGCAATGGGTGCCTTTACCCTACTCACCATCTCCCTTTTGAGATAAGGGTCTTTCACTGAACCATAACTTACTAATTCAGTTAGCTACAGACAGCTGCCTGTCCCCACCCCATCACTCAGCACTAAGGTTACAGGTGTGGGTCATCATCCACCATTGTCTTTTTATGGGATGAAGGATCTGAACTCAGGTTCTCATGCTTTTTCTGAAGGTACATTGTGTCCAGAGCCATCACTCTAGCCTTAGTAGTTTAGTGTGTTTAAAATGATAAAGAAAATGATGCTCTTTGGTAGCTTTTGATAAGATTAGGAAAGACTCTAAAAGACATCTAAAGCAAAGGAAAGCAGATCAAAGAGGAACTGATACACAGAGGACTGTTGGGGGCTCTGTCTTACCACAACACTGGAGGTGAGATCTAGAAAATGGCTTTTGATTGATAGTTTATTGAGCTGACTGAAGACCAAGATTACAGAATCTTATTGAAACTGTATAGCTGCTGCTGCTCTAGACAGGTTTACAGAGACATCTCATCAACTAAACACCAGTACTGTACCAGCAATCACTGGACCCTGTGCTATGGGAAATATTCTTTCCATTGTACATATTGGCAGACTGTGTATGGATGGCTAACAAGTGAAAGAACTAGCATTCAAAGCCAGATTTTCTCCTGGAGGCTGTGGTCACTACCTTCTAAGGCTCTGTCAGGGCAGAGTTTTGCAAAGAACCCTGTTCTGCGTAAGAGAGGATTAGCCAGTGACAGTTGATTAAGATTAAGATAATCTGAAATGTTCCTCACAGGCTTAATATTTTAGTGCTTGGGTCCCAGCTGGTGGCATTATTCTAGAAGCTCAACAAGGCATGACCTAGGTGGAGGAAGTAGGTGATGAAGGTGGGTGTGCTACTTCCACTCATTTCGAGCCTTCCTCCCTGCTTCCTGGTCCTGAGCAACTTCTGCCATACACTTCCACCACCATAAATACAGCAAATCCACTATGCCTTTCATGCTATGATGAAAATCATGAGCCAAAATACACCTTTCTTTATGTTTTGTCAGGTGTTTCATGTGATGTGAAATAATTAATACTCTACTGTGAATCTGTCCCAGGTTTGTTTGGCGTCATTTCATTCTTTTCTTCCCACTTTGTCAAGTTTTTAGGCTTTCTGAAATCTCAGTCCTTGGTTCCCACCCAGCCATCCAGTTATTATCAGGGAGCCTGACTGGAAACTGCTTGTGTGTGAAAGCCTTCACCACACCACCATCTCCTACCATATCCCTGCATCATCTACCATTCTTGCATCATTAATTGAAAACACTTACAATTAATATTTTCCTGAGATCAGGAACTAAGTGTGGAAAGCTTCAATGCTATTATCTCCTCCAATGAGTTCATTTTTTATCATAGCACTGGATCTCTGATTTTTTTCCCTGTCACCTATCACATGAGACAAATGTCACACAGACATGAGCCTATGGCACCTCTTTCAAAATTAGATATGACTAGTTATAATTCACATGTAAATATGACTTGCTCAGTATATTAAATACAAGATTTGTCATCTGTGGGGCATAGCCACATATGGGGTCATCTAACCGAATTAAGTGGGGCACTGTAAAATATTTGACAAGAGTATAAGATATTTGAACATGTAAAACCCAAAACATTCCATATCAAACATGTGATGAATCTGGGAGTTTATTGCAATGATTGTTCATGTTGCTTGCTGCATGGTTCGGAACATACTGTACCCTCCACTGTACATGTCATGCCAATCAGAACCATCAGTTTGTATGAGATTGAGAATGTTGTGTCCTATGCACTATACTGTTTTATGGTACAAATTTTTCTACTCTTATAGAAACATAATTTTTAATTATAGGAAACAAAGACTTTTAATATTTTCTTACTATCATTTCCTCACCATGTCATTATTAATAAGTAGTTGGATTGCATTGTGTTAGTGTTTAAATTTAAAATTTGCTATTTGAATTGCTGACTTGAGTTTCATAAAGAAAATCATTAAATGAATTTTAGCTTGGGACTTGGGCCGAATTTCCAATAATATTTGAAATGGTTTAAACATATGTCTGCCATGTCTTATTACATATTTATATGAAGCAGAACTCTCAACTTTGCAGAACTCTCAACTTTGGTGATTCTAAACCTAAACTAACAATGATCTCTGAAAAAAGGATGTAAATACTCTATGGTCTACACTATCAATTACTTATCAAGATTTAATCTTTGTGTAAAAACTAAGCATGCTTATTGATCTCATTAGTGTGCAAATATTCTTTTGTCTTTAATAAGTGGTAAAACCTTAGGTTTGATGACAAAGAATTGTTTTTACACACAATCTTGACTTATCAGTAAAATCTTGACTTGTAATATCTGCTTTATATACTTAAATGTTTAATGCTGTGTAAATACACACACACACACACACACACACACACACAGTCAAAAAACTTGAAGAAGGCCTACCTTAAAAAATTGGAAAGATAGCTATAGTGCATAGAGAAAACATAAACCACTACGCCCTAAGAGCAATTTGTGTGCAAGGATTATGTATAACTGAGAGTCTATCTTGGAGGTTTTATGGAAGGACATGAATAGACACTTTTAGCACATTTTCCAGATGATGCAACTAAGGTGCCAAGGGTTTCACAGATTAGCACAAATGTGTACAGACGAGAAGCAGAAAGTGAGGATGGAACTCTTCAGTCTTTGCCTCCCTAGTGTATCAGCTTACCCATTCCATTGGTTTGGCTCCCCACAGGGATGGTAAGAGACCTGCCTTCAGAAGCAAGGTTGGAAACTGGGAAATTCTAAAACCCTTTTAAACAAATTGAAGGGAAATATAGGGACTCGAGCAGTTCTTTTGGGCAGAAAAGCACTTGCCTTTGATTAATTTATATTAGTGGCATGGTCTCTTACATTTACTTTATATCTAGTTTCTTTTTGTTTTTGTTTTTTTATTTTATATAACCAAGTCCATTTAAATGAAAACAAACATTTATAGACAATATTTGGGAATTTGGGCATCGTTCTTTCCAAACTACTTCCTGCTGTATATCTAGTTTCTTGAGAACACCTTATAAGAACACCTACTTTTTATTCTAAGCCCCTTTGAGTTGTTCTGGGAATGTCTTACAGCATATTCTTAGCTGGAGATCACCAAATGAGTCTTTTTTTTTTTTAAAAAAAAGTAAATCAGATCAAATCAAGCATTGGGCTAAAGTCTTAGGAGACTGATTATAGCCCATATTACAGTGTTAGTGAAGGATGATGCCTCATATTTCTCTTTGTTGCTTATCTGATGGGCCCTGAATGCTATATGTGTTCTTACCTTAATGGCTTGATTCTCTTAGGTACCTCCTTTAAAAATGGCACTCTGCTGCAGAGAAGCCCAAGGGGAGTCATGGCGCCCAGTGCCAGGAACCATGCTATTCTAAAACTAAGAATCCTTATAGGCTCCCAAGGATCTCTTGCAGTCACTGTGATACTTTGTAGAGGCCCCTCAAAGAGTCCTTATTTTACAAACATCTTAGAAAAGGGACCATGAGGATGAAAAAGAGAGGAAGAAACTCTTGGAAATGTTCATAGAGCTGTCTATGATACAGCAATAATAAGAAAAAGGGTGAAGAGGTTAATATTGAAAACTCAGTTAACCATGTGTTTGGACATCCTTCAGTGTGACATTCCAACAATGATACAAACAGAGTATTGTATTGGTCAGATGCCCTCATTGAGTAGAGTGACATGACAGTCTAAGGAGGGTTTTTCTTTTATACAGTGAAAAGACTTAGCTTGCGATTTACTAATGAAATGGACCTTGAAAACTATCTAGTGTAAATTCTTCTGTGTCTAGTGACAGCAAAGGAGGTTGTGACTATGTAGGTCTCAGTCACATTACTAATTCCTGGTGCAAGAGGCAAATAATATTCTTGGGTTTCTGGTGGAGTCTTCTTTCCACTATGCCTTGCTTGATTGGTTTTTATGCTTGCCCACCGTGGACATTTAGTAGATCTTTAAACGTCCAAGGTCAGACCCTGTTATATCTGCAGCAGAGTCTACCACCATGATCATCCAAAAGTGGGATATAGTCACTGTGTGCACAAAGACTGTGCAGGACCTGAGAGAGACCCTGAAGAGCACAGGACACAGCCCTGCACTTTAAAGTTTTATCATTGAAAGTAATCATTTGTGCAAACCCCCAGATACCATTGCCTTAAGAAAATCAGGCCTGAATCAGGCATATACTTAATTGTGCTTAGCCTTCCTAAAAAACCCAAGTGTTCATGGAATATATTCAAAAGTGAATTTTGAAAATGTTTGAAGAATACAAACAACTGCTTTCTTGGGGTAGTGAAGACAAGTAAGTTTTCGTGAAAAGGAGGCAGAGATATAGGCCTGTGGAAGTTAAGCATGAATAACACCAACACAATCTGATAGACATTTTCTTTAAGGTAATAGTATGGCAAGCTCCTAAAAAGACATGACTCATCTAATGGATATCATTTTTTAAAGGAAATTTTAAAGGGTCTGTAATTGAAAATTTGTTCCTATAAATGTCACCATACTTTAAAAACAAATATGATTTTCTCCTATTTAACAAAAATTATCAAATGTTTGCCACTGATCGGAGTTCCAGCTTTGATGAGCTAAGATTGGAGGCAGTTAAGATCCTGCCTCCAACCATGACAATAAGAGACCTTATTAGCTCAGAAAGTCCCAGGATCACAATCTTGAGACCCTCTTGGGGAGAAATTGCCTCCCCCCCACCAGCACTCATGCCACCACCATACTCACAAACAGAGCACAGATTGCTACCCAGCTCCTTGGAGAGAGGCCAGCACATTTGTCAGGAATTGAAAAGTTTTGGAGCCAGTTTGAGGACTTTCTGGTACACAAAGTATTGGCTGGAAATGTGGTAAGTATTAAATGGGATGTTAATTTTCATGAATATTTCCTCATGATTGTAGCTTGTGGTCATTGAGCAATTTAGCAATCACCATGTGGTCTGTTGGACACACAGTCTGGGTGAAGTTCAAAAAATTAGCAGCCAGACAGTGGGGAGAACGCCAAAACTCAAATTCATGTGTCTTCATTTTTTTTTTCTTCTTACCTCTGTGGATGGATTTCTCTTCATTAAAGCTTTAGGTGCCACCATATGCTTGGAAAATGTGTCTGCCTCCCATACCAATGTTCTTCCACTTCACAATCCCCAGACTTGTATACAAGCTCTAAGACTTTTGAGTCAGTGAACCTTTGCTCATTCAGTCTTTTCTTCTTCACACAGGATACATAGCTCTAAAAATACTTACTCATAGGTTCAGGAAATACTCCATTCCATTCATCAGAATGAGAGTTGGTTTAAGAAGTGACACTCGATAAGGGAAGAAAGTAGGATGAAAGCCATCCAAGAATAATTGTTGTTTATTAAACGTTATTGCTACCTTAGTATTTCCCTCTACTTTCCTACATCATATGATCTCAATTAATTTTTAGAATACAAGTGCGTCATTTTAAGGCAGGTCCTCTTTTAAAACTACCTCCTTTCCAAAACCACTGTCTTAGAGATGAAAGTAAATTGTTCAATATAGTGCAGCTAGGACTGCAAGATGGGTCCTAGCCATACCTTCCTTCTCTGGCTGAGCTTCCCCACCTCAGTTAGTACATAGGACCCCCAGGAATGTGTTGACAAGTATCACAAGATTTTCTATGATTATCTTTTTGTATTTTTAAGAAATAGTAAGGAATGTTTCTGTGCCCATTGACTAATATTAAAATATGCTTTCTTGAACAGAGAAGGAGTGGAAATATTCCATGTGCTCTAAGATTGTGTGTAACACACAAACTCAATGTATCTTGCGGGTGTATCCTCCATGGCTTATGGGAAAGCAATGGTGTCTGACATGTCCCTGGTGGAATCTTACCTGCCTACCCTCTTTTGTGGTTTATCCTATCATCCTGTGTGTTAAGAACAGCCATTCAACAGATTCTCTTCAACAATCCTTATCATACCATAGCAGACTCAAGAAGTCAAACTTGTCAAGATTATCCACCACTGGTTTGAAGGATGCCATTGACATCTGATGCTGTCTTCTGAGAATTAAATAATTACCGAATCTTATGTTGATTTCTAAACATTTGACTCATAAATTTCATTTATATATTTGTATGACATAGGGAGAATTTGTATGTGTGTGTGTGTGTGTGTGTGTGTGTGTTTAATGTTATTATAGTAAAGTGCATGTGTCTGTTTTATAAGCTTATTTAAATGTATCTATTCATATAGAAAATATGTGAGCATCACATTTTATTAATAACGTCAAAAAGTAAATTGATCAACATATAGTACCCTTATTGAAGTACTTATGAGAGCTAACTATGCTGATGGAATTCACTATACACTGTTTTGCATGTTTTTTTGTTCAGGACATAAAGAGACATGCAGCTCATGAAAACCTTTATGGAAGACTTGTCTTACTTTAATCACAACTCATTTGTCTGTCCTAACAGTTTTAGATATGCTGGTCCTGAGAGTCTTTGAGACATTGTGATGACATGATGGTACTCTCTTCCCTTAGGAAAATACCTGGTCTGATGTCCATGTTTAACCCAGTGGACTCCAGCATCCTTGGAATTTGCCTGTTCTTATCTGTCCTAAGCCACAACACATGATACAAAAGCACAGATATCCTGTCTCCAATGGGGACTAATCATCATTGAGTGGCTGGGTGTGCATAAATTACGTGGGAAAGGGATATTTAAAATAATAAATTTTACTCACTTACCCCAGGGCGCTGATTTCCACCTTTTCTGGGGTTTCTAAGCTGAGCTATGAAGAGTTGAACTTGCCTGACTGAGTACAGAGTTATTCTCCATTAAAAGCGAGAAGATGCCCATGAACATAAATCCTACCAGGATTAGCAGTGTTTAGTTTGGGATGACAAAGGATAAGAGATTTCTGGCTGTGCAAGAGAGACGAATGTTTTTATTTGTGTTTGTCAAGGATGACCTATAAGGGAAGTACAAAAGATGCCTTTTTCCTGGATTTAGCTTGTTTTTCTGGGAGCTTCACTGTGTTCCTTCCTAAAGCAGCATGAAAGAGTTGATTTTCATTTTATGTTGTACTTGCAAGGCATTAGCATGATGTTCTAACACTTGTAAATGAATACAGCTCTTGCCTAATCTGTCATTTTAATGCCTTATAGATTTTATTTCACTCGATGTTGTACCAGATTCTCAATAATAATAATCAACGGTTTTGTTGTTCTCTGGCAGAAATTAAATTTCTGCAATGAGTGTGCAACTAATAAAAGATGTTGCTTGAGGAAACAAAAAATAAATATGATGAATCATAAAAGTTGGGGGGGGCTTCCTCCTCCATGAAAGACAATTACAGACCTAGTGGTGAATGTGTCTGATTCTCATCTTGTCAACAGCTTAATAACCCTCAGAAAGTGTGTAGCCACAGTGCTTATGTCTGAGCATTAACCTCATGGACTTGGTGTTTCTCATGATTTCACTGGGAAGCATTAAAATAAAAGGGAGGTACTAAAATGGCCATTCTCTTTGCTGTGTACCCCAGACAAGTTTGCTCATAGCTGCCAGTTTGCACCCTCACATACCTTTTATCTTGTCCCCTGTCACAAGCTATCCAGAAGAGCTGCATTAAAAGAGTGGTGTGGGACTCAGAGTATTGGCAAAGGCTGTAAAGTGGAAAATAAACAATGTGTCTATCACCAGGCTACAGAACATAGCCCTCATAGCTGGGAAATGACAGTCAGTGGCAAACAACTAATTGGTCACCAGCTTCAGAAGAAATGTATTCTTCCAGACCTCTGTCACTTGCCATGTTCTTTAAACTCATGAAAAAAAAAAAAAAAAAAAAAAAAACAAACAAACAAAAAAAAAAAAAAAAACAAAAAACAAAAAAACACCAGGTTGAAGTGTTGGCACTAACCTCCAAAGGAAAGAAAATGGAGAGCTAAAGCTGCAAGGCTGGGCAAGTGGTTTGGAGACTGAGTGATTGGAGGCATTCACTGCTAAGAAGAAAGAGTTACCTCCCTGTAATATAACAGATTTGCCCATTGTGTGCAGGTACCCTGTAAGGCTAACACCAAGTGTGTGATGAATGTAGTATGTCGTATACATCTTCCTGAGAGTGAATTTGATGTGATGACTGAATCTTCATGTATCTCTTTCCCCTTTTGTCTATCTTGGTGTGGTTTTGCCATTAATGAGCTTCAGGAGAACACTAGGGAGTATGATCGTATCTGGAGAAGAATAACTTAAATAAAGACTAACTGGGGTAGGGTAATGGACATTTACATTCCTGGACCTATAATTATACCATAATATTATTAAACCTAATACTGAATGGAAAATTGTTAAGATGTATATGAAATTTTCTTAAGCATTTATACTTAAACCCAGAATGTAGACACATCATGTTTATAAAAATAAAAAATAAAATCAAGCTTCCCTGCCTTCATATACCTGTTATTTAAATGTGTGCTCCCAACCAGTTTGGATTAATGATGTTTTTGTGTGTCAAGCTAAAAGTAAAACATCCTCACAAGATTAGCCATTTGGTCACCTTAATAATACAGGTGTATATAGTCCAAGAACTGTAGGACACTTTACAATCCTGACCATCCGGTCACCTTAATAACACAGTTGTATATAACCCAGTATCAGAGGGTAAAGGAGGGAGAAGGAGGAAATGGAGAGGGAGGGAAAACTAACTGTCTAATCTTCCTTCCTTCTCTCTTTGGGGAGGGGAGGACAGGTTCAGAATCCCAGGTGCTTCTTCCACTGACTTCTTCCTCATTTTCTTTCATAAGCAAATACTCCTCTGAATTCTCTGCACATCAAGTCCTATGTTGGCACTGATTTCTGGAGGATCTTAAAATTCACATTTTTAACATAATAATAAAATTCACATTTTTTTTCACTTTCAGTGTATGCCAAATAGTGTGTTGCTGTGTTCTCTCATTTAATCCCATCAAATTGCAAGAGATATGCACTCCATTTATTGGCTGAGTTTTGTGAGCAATGCCTCAAGAGGACGTTGAGGTCGGCCTGTGGTACAAAGTGAGACTCCCTGTCAACCAAAACAACACAACAACAAGAATCAGACAACAGAACCCAAAGAATTACATTTATTTAGGGGAAGAAAATCATCGTAGGGTAGTATTTTGCAGAGTTACCTCATGAAGAACATCCTGTTCTGTTTTACCACACAGTTCATGGTCTCAACCACTAAATCATCACCTCCTTCAAGTAACTAGAATGAGTGCTGTCTTCCAGATCACATAATAATAGTCATTGCAACTGTGTGCCCTTGGATATGGCCATGGTGGAAAATGAAGAGTCTATTACATAGTCAGGCATTCCATGGCTTTGTTGTTGAGAGACAGTGAGATTCTACTCTGGAAATGACTGCTGTGCAGGCTCCATTTTCTCTTGGGAACCCAGCCACCCAAAGGTGCCTTCGTTCCTGTTGCTTCAAGACTGAACCACTGCCAGCCATATTCCCAACTTTTCTACCTCTTGTAGCTAGCACCTATGACTTGGAGCATTGTCAGGGAAGCCCTGAGGTCAGAACTGAGTATTTGTAAGAAAATGAGAAAAATAAATGTTCCTCTTTCAAGGTTTCTGTTTGGCAGTGTTTACTAGACAAAGTCGAGTTTTCACAGCACAAGTCCTTAGCTCAAGAGCTCCACTCGTCAGTGGTTATTTTACGTGCTTTCACCCAGCCTTCCTGCTTAGAAAAAGGAAAAAGAGAAATTGATCCACTTGAAGTGAGCTTTTTGCTAAACTTGTGTCTTTCCCTTGTTTGTCATGTTAATTACATCCCAAACAATCCCTTTTCATAGAATTCTGCAATCAAACTCTAAAGCCCCATCAGTTGTACAATGGTTTTTAAAGTGAACTGGTTCCTCCAGTAATAATGAACTTCCTAGTATATATAACAGGAAATAAATGCTTCTTGCTGTTCTCATTCTCCATCTCTCTGTGATCTGGTGCGGGGGCATTTAATCTCTTCCTCTTTAGTTCCTGTACCTGCAAGGCAGAGTTGATATCCCCTCCTGTAATTCATAGATTATTCTATAGGCCAAGCATCTGATTCATATTAATATATGTTCAAGTAATAATCAGATCTTTCAGTTTGACCATTCTATCATAGTCATATCTTAAATTTTTATCCAAGAGATGAATTTGTTTAAACACTCTTGGCTGAAAAATACCTGTGGTTTCTGGGACCTCCCCCAGGAAGCAGTTTTCTCCACTCTGGCAGAATCTGTGGTTGTCAACTGAATGGGCATTGTGTTTGCCATGAAAATGTAAGGAAAGCAAAGGAGAGAAGGAATATGACTTTGGTCTTCCAGAGTGACAGTGAAACCACTCCTAAATTCTTTGCCAATAGCAATGGAGGATTAGCTGTCCACGTGCCACACTCATAGACAGGTGTTATTTTCTATCAGGATGGGCACAGAGGCTCCACAATATAAAATCCATTGAGAGTTCAAATAATGACCAAATTATTAAAACCCTGCTTCAGAATAGGGTGGCAGTGGCTATGTTATGATTATGGCAAGAATTCCCTCCTCATATGATGTGAGATCAAGACTTCTTTCCAGTTTGACTTCCCTGCTTATGAACACAAACAAGGAAATCCTGCAGGAACATACACAAGCTTACCAGGAAACACAAATCTAAGTATTAAGAGGATGGCCCAAATGTTGTAGGGCAGATGTATATCATCTGGCTTAGTTGAATAGGGATTTGAAGATTATTCATTTGAAGTGGTGTAGTGGTTTAAATGAGAATGGCCCCCTAGACTAATATGTTTGAATAGTTAATCCCCAGTTAGTGGAAATGTTTGAGGAGGATTAAGGTGTGGCCTTGTTGCTCTGCCTGTTGCATGTGGGTCAGGTTTACTGCCCCTGGATATGCCTGTCTGCTCCCTGACATGATGACAATGGACTAACACTCTGACACTGTAAGTAAGCCCCCAAATAAATGTTTCCTCTACAATAGTTCCTGTGTTGGTAGGTGTCTCTTCCTACTAACAGAACAGTGGTCACGAAAGATGCAAGATGACAAAAAGAACTTTATGTCACTGAAATAAGAAAAGGAAAAAAACACTTCATGTTAGAAAGAGAAGGGACTAACATGTCTCCTACTTATATACTGCTGGTTCAGTTTCATTTTTATCCTGGAAGAATCTAGAAAGAAGGCAGGATTGAAAGCTAGATTGACAAGTACTGTGGAATCAGCCTTAATGGACCTCATAAAGCTTAGTTAGTCACTCTTACGCTTTTAACCTGAAGATGACTTAGGAATGAGAAATATTAGAGGAAAGTCTGTGTGGTCCTTGACCAAGCTTTAGTGTGGACCTGGAGAGAGCTTCTGTCAGGTGTAAATGAGCCATTCTTTCATCTGCACCACATTACAGTTCTGCTTCTGGCATTTGTCTACAAGTATCTATCATATTTCTTCCTACTGTTACAAATCAACAACAAACTAAATAAACTGGTGGTGAACTCTTGTTTTGCTCTGGGTGCTAGAGACACAAAGGAAAAGACAACATTGTAAGCTTTGGGAAAGATACTAGTGGCAAGTGTATATCAAGAAGGCTGTTAGTGGTGAGTGTATACATTTTATTAGGATTTACATTAGTGTGTCTTAAAGAGGCATCTACAAAGTGAGGAGAACACAAGGAGGGGCTGTAGAGTCCGTATACAAAGAATAAACCAATAGATGATATTAAATTTGATGACACTAAATTTAAATGAGAAATAATATTCAATATTTATTATGTGAATTTGTGTCTATAATATGGATTGTGTGCTTGTGTATGATATGTATGAACATGTGTGTACATGCATGGAGGTCAGAGGACAGACTCTCTGTTCTTCCTTGGCTAAGTCACATATTGAATATTTTGTTGATGAACAACTAGATATTGGTAAACATTTGCTAAAAGACTCATATCTCAGATTAATATAATACTTTTCTAGATGCACTAAAACTTACTTCATGTCTTCTATCAATGTGTACTTGTGTGCTGTTGCTTTCCCACTTTCTCAATTAACCATATAACTCATTCATGATTCTACCTCTAATGGTAGCCCTGCTAGGCAGCTTAAAACTTCCAATCAACTATCTTGAATTGGTTAGAACTGAATTATTTACCATAATACATTGTGGTAATATTATCATGAGATAAACACCAGAAAACATCATAGACAACTCATCTAGGTCCTCGAGTATGTACATTTTAAACCTGGCAGTGTAAGAACACTTGAAGGTAACCTCTAGCATCATTACCACATTCAGAGATCTTCTGGAGGCCACCCAGGTTATATTAGCATGATAACCATGTTTCTGGGCTTTTTCTTCTGAAAGTCTTGCTCTACTGCCCAGTGCCGCTTAAGTAGGAGAGTTCATCCTATTTTGAGGAAACTGGTTAATGTCTCTCAGACCTAGCACCATCAACATTTAGGACTAGTGGTTCTTTGTTCTCGGGAGACTGGGACTGTCTTGTACATTGTAGGGCACTTAGTATTATTGCTGTCTGCAATTCACTAGAGGTTAGCAGGCCCTGCCCTCCACCTTTTGTAGCAACAGCATGCCCTGATATTTTCTTGGGAGCAAATTTTCTCAATTTAAAAAAAATTTCTAACTTGGTATAAAATAATAGGTATTTTTTAAAGAACAGAGTAGGTCAACAATCAATAGATTGAATTGTAATTGACAAGACTAATTTAAAATTTGAATGATTCAAAAAATTATTTAAGAGGTAGGTGTGTGTGTGTGTGTGTGTGTGTGTGTGAGAAAGAGAGAGAGAGAGAGAGAGAGAGAGAGAGAGAGAGAGAGCATGTGTACTACAGTGCTTCTCTAATCACAAGGGTTTCTAGTTGTATGTAATGACTGGAATTGTACTTGCTTGATCATCTTTTATTCAGAGGGAAAGAGATTTGAGCTTTGAGGTGAGCTTGGACAGGAAGAGTAACTTGAAAGATCTAAAGACAAAATAATTTTGTCATTGAATGAAACCAGGCCATTAGGCAATTTTGTTACTCCTGACATCCACTGGGAAGTGTGTCCAGAAATAGTCAACAAAAAGCTAGCACACTGCATAGGAGAAGATTATTCAAATCTTGTTATAATGTGGCTCAAGGTCACAGCACATTAGCAGAGTGCACGATTTCTAAACAGACTAGCTGGTTTTACTCAAAAGGCCTCCTCTTACATTTTAGTTAGAGAGCCTTAAGGTCTTCAAATAAGATACACTGGGAAAGAGATGCAATTATGTGTGAGCTGAAGTAGGACTAGGTCTGCTTGGCCAATAGATTTGTCCTTTCCTTGGATAACTAATGGGCAAACAGCTCACCCACCCCAGCAAGCTTGCTGTCCATTGGCTGAATTTATGTTGGATGGAGAACCAATAGGAATACAACATGCCACAAAAGCAAGTTGTATCAAAGCTGTCGATTAAGTGAAGAAATTCTGTTCAAAACTATAATTTCAAAGACCCAGATCTTTTTGTGTATAACAGGGTTCTGATGCCCTCTGGAGACAGAATCTGGTGTAAGGGCCAGCTGGAGTAGAGTCCTGCCAAATTCAACGTTCTTCAGTGAATGATACTGTCCAGACAACCAACAAACTAAGACTTTATTTGGTAATTTTCCCCTCCTATCTCTCCTAAATTCTGACTCCAGTTCCTTTGTGGTCTCAACTGGAAAGGTGTAGGTTCTGTTTAGTGCCATGTAAAATTCATGCTGCTGAGAATTAAAAATAGCTGTCATGCATCTTTATCATAATGTATTAAACTGGCACAAAAACAATTTAACAAGTCACAATTTAAACAAAATGAAAGCATAGAGGATAAAAGGTTCTGTATACAGAAGTATGTATAACAGATGAAAATTTACAACAAAGGACATTGCATGAGCAAAGAAAGATAGATCCGAGGTGACATTCATATCAGTTTATCTTATAACAATAGGACACATAGACTTTAAACCCACTTGAACATTAGCTTTTTGCATAATTAGGAGTCTGTCACCACCATATTTTAGCATAGGAGTCAGCAGTGTTTTAGGAGCTGCTTGCAATGAATTGTGAGCCTATTACATTTTTCTATTTTTCTCCATGATTTCCTTTTTCTTTTTTTTTAACCACAAAACACCCTAAAGATCATTTCTCTAATGCATTGCTCTGTCAAATCTGTATAAACAAGTATAAATGTTAAAAAAGTAAAGAATACTAATCAAGAGACACAAGGCATACACTGCTTAATAAATCTTGCCTTCAATTTATTTGTCTAGTATTACAATGGCAGAGGAGATATCAATTAATATAGGCAAAGAGGACCCATAATTTATAATTAACTGGCAAGTGGTTTGTAGCAAACAGCAGCACCGAGTCTAATAGCCGGTAGAAAAATAACTAGTGTTGATTTGTCCCTCGGCAAATTAATAGAGTGCTTAGCAATGACAGGGTTACATAAAACTGCTAAATAAATAATCATCAGTGAGTTCGAGTGAAGCAGATCTTTAACAAGCTTAATCTGAACCTCTTGACATCTGTAGACTATGAAGAGATTAAATGTAAGAAAGAGAAGATGCAGAGTGTACTCTGTAAGCTTGCTACACAACTGTACGTGATCATGTTCTTATGTAATGAGAAATAAGAAACATTTTTATTGCGAAATTACATTGAGAAATGATTTTCATTATAATTAGAGGGAAATTATAAAAGATATATCATGGAAATGCTGGACTGGAATTCACCAGATGCGAATTTCACTACATCTCCTAACAATGAAAGCCCATCATTTTAGTCATTTTTGATATATTTTTGCTCGTTTGCTTCACTTTTATTGCTCACCTCTGTTCATGCCAGACATCCCTGCTCATATGTCACCACAGCCACAGCCATGGAGCTTGTTTTGGGGTGTTATGGTTCCACAATAGAAGAAAATGGATGAAGTGTTGATACTCCAACAGTTCCCCTGGTCTCCCCTGCCATCTTCAGCGATACATGTGGATCCTAAGATTTTGTCATGGGATCTTTTATTGCTCACGATTTGTACTTTGCACTGTTTGTGTTGCTGTGAATTAACAAATTTCTATAATGCCTTGAGTTTTTATCTTTAAAAGGACCTTTATTTCTAGGTGTGTTAGCATTGTCATTCTACCTGGTCATTTTCATTGCTCATGTTTTTTGAAGTGAATTCAACCATAATTTTCAAGGATACCCAGACTTCAGATTCTCTCAGAATGAGTAGAGACCTCAATCTTAAACAGAGGCCTGGTATCCAGTGCAATATGCTCGTGTTCTCACAGGTTCATGTGAGACAGATGATGACTCATTCTATGTAGTGCTGTTATAACCAATTGGCAAATTCTGAGCAATTTTTAATGAAAAGGAATGCATTTTCTTACAGTTCTAGAGACCAGAATGTTCAAAATTAGGGCATTTTTCAGGGTCAGTGTAGCAAGGGATAATCTCTGCTTCTGGTTGTCAGCTTGAATGCTTATTTCTCCAGAGAGGGTGAAAATCTATGTTCATTCAGGACAGAGGGGAAAAAAAGGTGTGTGGGGGCATACAACACTGTGCGAAAACCTCTTTTACCTTCTAAGAGGCAGGGGTGGACTGCTCATGACTTGTACTCTTCACTTCTCACTAATGCTGTTCTGATAATTAAGTGACCAGGAATACTGGGAAGGATGCAAACATCCAAACCATTGTCCTCTACAGAGTGACACTAGGATGTCATGGGCTTTACTATGCCCAGGCCCTTGCATAGGACAAAACCCTTCCTATGGTCTTTGCCTTTTTCACTGGCAGTCCCTTGCTTCTGGAAATGCCTCTCAGGATTTTGTGGCTAAGTTGTGTCTTTCTGCTCCTTATTGCCCCAATCAGGTCAACTGAATCTGTGCGTTATTTATTTATTTATTTATTGTTTGTTTGTTTGTTTGTTTTCCCACTAAGATAAGCTAATTATGGGGGTGAGTCCAGTTGAACCACCAGAGTCTTGAAGAGAAAGTGGGACACAGACAAGGTCCAAGTGATTGTATTGGAGGACTTGGTGAATTATTATTGGCTTTGAAGACCCAGAAAGGGACTTCAGTTCTCATGTTAATCCTCAAGTAACAACAGTGAGAGCTGGCAGACCCTAAGTCTGCAGCTGTGTGTGTTGGTCTTTACTGTGTGAAGTAACATACAGCCAAAGGCTCTGGTAGAGACTTCAAATTACTTGGCAATGCTCATGGCCTAGTTGTCAGAGTAGCTGCTTTCCTGCACTTCAGTTCGCATTTCCAGCAAGCCTCAGCACAGTTCAACCTTAATACTCTGTAAGAACTTTATGATTGCTTCTTGGTCCTTTGGTTACAATCAAGTGCCCTATAAGAGCTTGATAGTCACGTATTAGAGGTGGTCACACTGAGCTCAAGGAGCTAATGAAATCATCTTTTACTAAGTTTTTCAAACTTAATCAATGAAATTTCCTATTTTTCTTGTCATGTCCTAGATCCTCCAAGCCCACTAAGCAAATCCCTCTATCCTTTCAGTTACGCATCAAAAGATCACTCTATGATTTTCTGTCCTTCCTGTTTTCTCCTATCTTCTATCTTTGAGTAGTTTTCCTCTCTCTCTCTCTCTCTCTCTCTCTCTCTGTCTGTCTGTCTCTGTCTCCCTCTCCCTTTCTCTGTTTCTTCCAGACATAGTTTCTCCTGGGCTATGGAAGCCGTCCCAGAACTAGATCTTGTAGACCAGGTTGTTCTCCAACTCACAGGGATCCACCTGCCTCTGCCTCCCAAGTGCTGGGATTAAAGGTGTACACCACCGCCAGTATTTTTCAATTTCTCATCTCTTACATGGAATTTATAATAGCTTTAGACAAAGGACGACTAATAGTCTCTTGAAACTATCCATGTTCCAAACCCCAGGATGCAATGTTGAGAAGGGGGTTGGAGAAGGGGTGGGAAGAGGGTAAGTTAGAGAAGGGATCAAGGTCACTGAGCATCTGATGATATGAAGTAATGAATCATTGGGGTATTATAAGGAAGGCGGGTGTCTGTAACTGTGAGAAGGATTTGGTGCATCATTGGTGGCTTTGATAACTGAAGAAGGGGCTTAACTCAAGGAATACCTTTAGGAGCTGGGATAGCAATGGCAGGGATTTTTCTTTCGAGCTTCCAGAAAGAAGGTTGAGATGCCAGTATTTTTTGTTTTGTTTTGTTTTTGTTACTTTCCAGACAGGGTTTCTCTGTGTAGCTTTGGAGCCTGTCCTGGAACTCTGTAGACCAGGCTGCCTTTGACTCCCAAGTGATGGGATTAAAGGTGTGTGCCACCGCCAGTATTTTAACTCCATGATCTCTCTCTCTCTCTGACAGACTCCCAAGTCAAGGACTCTTCCACTGCTCTATCTCCAGACCACCTGGTTGAATTTCTGTTTCAAGTACTGAAAGTAGAGGCTTGCTTCTCTTCAGCCATCAGGTCCCTTTGCACTTTTGAATGTAGCAACAGGAAATGAATGCAGCTCTCTAGGACTACTATTTGCTGGGAGCCTCCTTCTCTGGGGTTTGACTTCCATGCTTTCCCCAAGATGATCTTTGATAAGAAGGATTTGGTTGTAACACCCTCTAACACTATAGCCTCTAATGGTTTCCCATGGTGACTAGAATTCAATTGTACTGTGTTTGTCCCTTGGTGTCTCTCCTCTTCCTCTCTCGTTCTGCAAAAATAGCTTCTACAATTAATGCAACCTTAGATTAACCATAGGTTCTGGCATGTCCCACAGAACTTTTTGCCTGCTGCAAGCTTGTTTACATGGTAGGTTCATGAGGCATGCTGAGTGTCCCAACTTCTTCCCAGTGCACTCACCAGGAGCTCCATTCTTCAGGGCTCAGCTGACAGTAAGTTCAAGGCTATTCCCATGACATTATCTATTTCATTGATTTTTTCTGTGATATTTTCTATTTCCTTTCTTCTGTTTAATTCACTTTTTAATGTGGCTGTTGTTCTTGTTTCTTATGGTATAAGCTGTGCTTTATTGATTTAGATGTTTCTTTTTTTTTTAATACAGGAATTTTCTGTTAAATGTCTTCTGCAATCCAAGTGCTGCTCTATTGAATCCCAACAGTTCTGATATATTGTTGTTTTCATTTTTATTCAGCTCAGATGACTTTTTGTTTCTTTTTATTTTCTTAAATTAGGGTTTATTTAGAATTCTATTAAAATTTCCAAATATTTGAGAACTGATCATAAATCTTTCTGTTTTCATTTTTCAACTTAATTTTGTTGTAGTTAAAAAACATTTTTTGAGGCTTGAGTTCTTTTAAATTTATGGGGAGATATTTTGTAGCCTGGGTTATGAGCTATGTTGATATTTGGCATTTATTTGAAACGAATATGTATTTTCAGGTGTGTAGGATATTTTTCTCTGGGTATAAGATAGGTCAAAGTTATTATAGTCTTACTGATTATTATTCTATCAACTATTGAAAATGGAACATTAAAGTCCTACACTATTTCTCTCTCTTTCTAAGTAATCCTGCAGTTCTTCATGTATTTTGAAGGTCTTTTGTTAGGTGCATGTACATTTAAAATATCCAACCTGTCCTTTTCATTATGAACTATTAATATTCTTTGCCCCAGTGCCCATTCATCTGCTTTGATAACAACATAGTTACTCGAGCTATATTTTGATTAGTATTACAATGGAATTGGGGGTGGGGCTCAGGTTCTCACTATGTAGTCTAGACTTGCTTTACTTACTACATCTTCTTGCTCTGCCTCTCCTGTGCTGGATGCCAGTGTCACCATGATTATCTTAGAGTGGAAAACCTATTGTTTTTTTCTTTTTACTGTGTATCTGTCAACCTTTAGCATTATGAGTTTATCTAGTACATATGGATTATTTTTAATTCTCTTAATAATTTCTTGTTATAGGTATGACTATATTGTTTAAATGTTTAATTTTTGAATGGAATAACTTTTAAGAATTTTGAGAAACTTCAGAACAGTATTTGATCCAACCCGGGATGCCTCCTACTCCTGAAGCAAGGATTTCAGGTCTTCCTCACCATGTTCTGGACATTGGGAGGTATCCCAGTCCTGCTGGTAGAAGCAGTCCCCCAACTTTATCTAGCTACCTGGATGTTTCTCTTGGTTTCTTCATGTGCCTGTGCTGGTGAGAATTCATCTTAACTCTCTGGCATCTCTCTATATTGTTTCTCTTTCTGGTGAACACTTGGTGAGTGCTTTTGTGGCTCCATGTGCACAGCTGAGGGTGTAGTTGAGCTCTATAAGTTCTCTCTCCTTTTGTACCACCTTGAGATCCTTAGAACTCGGCCACTGTAGGGCTCACTCATTTATTTGCCTTTCCTTGGAGAATACTGCCTTTTGTTGCCAGATACATAAATATCGTACAAAATCTTATGCTCACGTAGTCTTTACAGTTTCTGTCTTTTGTTTGTTTGTTTGTAAAGGTTAATATGGACATGTTCCTCACATTCTGTCCAAGAGCAAAGTCAAGTTTTCAGCCCTGTTGCTCATTTAGGAGCTTCTCACCAGAAACAGAAATCTTCAGACCTAATCTTGAAGTCCCTGTTCTGATAAACTCTAAGGGAACAGAAGAGTTTTCCCTCTTCATGACCTCCATGTGTTTTCAATTAGTGTTGCCTGGCAGGTGTGATGTGTGCAAGAATGCATTGTATTTAAGTAGACTAGCCCAATAGTTCTCACCCACTCAGCAATGGCTGCTCTGTTCTGTAGCATTTACTATAGCCACGCTGTATCTGGAACATCTCCACACTAGGCTCCTATAATAAAAAGTCACGCCATAAAAATGGGTGTAGTCTTTTCTTAGCAGACCCATGGCTTTGCTCTGAAAATAAATAGCTAAATCTTAGGTTCCAAAATTCGTGTTCAACCAACATCTTGAGGACTTGGTGGGAAGTTTTACTGCTCACTTGCAGTACTTATTTTTGTCAAGACTTTTTTTTTTTTTTTTAGACTGGAGCTCCAAAATTGTTCCTGGGCCTGACTTTATTTCACGGTGTCATTTGCCTTTTAAGCTTGTCAGTCAGTTTTTTTTTTTTTTTTTTTTTTTTTCTGACTGTTCTACAGAGCTGGAATTAAAAATTATTAATAAAAGTTCTGGCAATTACAAAGTAGCATATTAAGTCCTCAGTCCGTGTTTTGAAAGGTTCTAGGACGTTAACATGAAAATGGTTGTCAGGTTTGAGAAAGGGAAATATAACTCTAATTTTTTTACTCAGAATTAATGTTTCCACTTGAGAGTTCCCAGAGTCTGTATGCTTTCCAGCTTGCTTATTCAGGCTTTGGCTCTCCGGGGGAAGAGCTAAAGGACAGCATCTATCCTGCCTGGCTTCTCTGCATGTTCTAAGAGGATTTCAGGCTTCCTTACACTTTGGTGCTAGACATCTCTAAGCAACAGCTTGCTCAGTCCTCTTAGACTATGTGCCATCTTTATATCTTCTGCTACTTTTTCCCATGGTAATGACACCCCAGGGCAAGATGACAGTTCTCACATCCACCCTTGAAGACATTCATAGTCACCATATCCCCATTAGCCTTGAGCACCACTGCAGGAAGACCTAACCTCTTGTGCTGTATGCCAACTAATGATACCAACCAATACCAGTACCAAAACTCCCCTGCTCTTTGACAAGAGATGGGAGATGTCCAGGAGAAAAGTGGATTTACTATATTTGTTTGTTTGTTTGTTTTTAACTGTAGTATATACTACAGTTGATTTACTAGTCCAGGATGATATTTTGTGAAATCAATCTCTTTGATTTGTGTCTATTTTTCTCTTGTAGTCATCAGCCCCAGGTTTCAAAGAAAGTAACATTTGATCTATTTTTTTTTAAACAAATAGGACATATGACTTAGCCACACATAAGGAAGGTAAAGGATTGTACATAACTAAAGTCTTGTCACTGCATAGAGGTACTGGACAGTGTCTTTAGACTGTGAGTAAATGTCCAGTAGTTCTCCCTTAAAATTTTGTATTTCATCTTGGTGTGACTCATTCCCTGTTAGAGCACGTATATTTCTCATTAATTGACTCTTTCACAGACCACCACTCTTCCAAGGAAGGCCTTGATTCTTCATCTAATATATTGGTAAGTAATGGACACCATCAGTCCTTCAAACATTCCTGATTATGTTTGAATTCTCTGATGAACATATTTTTGACTCAAATGAAATTTATGCTCCCCTTCAAATAAATATATCAGTCAAGTATCCTCTTGGAAATAATTAACAGCAAATGATAAGTCTCAGGGAAATGGCGCAGCCAAAAGTCAGTGGACCAGTTCAACAAATCATTAGAGGAGTACTGACTTCTGAGGAAGACAGGGCCTTAGAGGCATTGGTTGTTTGATGGGAGATGTCATTCTGTAAATATGTTTCTCTTATTGGTTAATGAATAAAGCACTGTTGGCAAATTGGAAGGCAAGATAGGTGGGACTAGGAGACATGACGGAGTCTGGGGGATGCGATACAGAGGAGTCAAGATGTAGGATATGAGAGAAGAGATTCCAACCCTCTCTCCAGTAAGATACCACATGAAAACTCTTAGGTTGATAGAAATGGGTTACTATTTAAGATAAAGCTAGCCAATACAAAAACAAAACAAAACAAAACAAAAAAAAAAAAACCAGCCAATAGTTTCATTAATAATACCTAGCTCTGGGACCAGACTGGTGGGAAAGTGCTTGTAACAGTTGTTTTCCCAGGAAAATGTTGTGTGGTGTGTGAGTGCATGTGTTTTGTGTGTGTGTGTGTGTGTGTGTGTGTGTGTGTGTGTGTGTGTAGTGTAAGTGTGTGTGTGTGCCCATTTTAAATATGGTTTTCATAGCTCAGGTGCCCCAGTAAGGTAGATTCAAAGCTTTAATTGGACTCATATTTACCTGGGATTACATAAAGAACTTTAATATTTTTGTGTGAAAAGTATCTCTTTTGAATGAGAGCTAAAGAGGAAGCTCCCTTCATAGATGAGTTTCTGATCTCCTGTGGGAGCTTTTGTGTAGTGAGGCATATCTCCTGAATTGGATCAGGGTCCATAGCTGTGGTAAAAACACCTCACTGCCCACTTTTGTTGGCAGCATCATGATGCTGCCCTGAGGTTCACCACTGCTAACCTTCTCCATGGTTTTCACTTCACACTCCCACAACCTTTACATGAGCCTTTTAAAGGTGCATTTTTAAAAGTACCATTTGTTTATATCTGGTTTGCTAACTGGATGAGTTAGTCTTTGGGAGTCTAATATAGTGAGTAAAACCAAGGTGATTAGAGACAAGAGAGTTCTTAAATATAAATTATTGCATATATCAATATATATCAAATTACATATATATAAACCATGCTTTGTTCAAACAGCAACTCTCCTTTGAGCTGGTTTTATCTGATTTCCACCTATATGCCCTTTTTTGCATTAATGGCACACTCTTGAATATCAGAATATTTTGTGACACACTTAAAGGAATTAAATTGCATCCACAACTATTACATAATCCACGGGGCTGCCCTTTATCACCACACTGCTGTTTGCGTAGTGCTTCTTGTTGCCCCCACTCACTCCATTATGCTCTCAGGAGGCAATGTTTTTTTTCACATTCTAGAAAATGTTTTATTTTATTTTGCATTGGTTTAGTGCTACACATAATAATAGTAATTTATTTATTTATCTTGAAGAAAGCTGTACCTTTCATCTTGAGACTAGTGAAATTGTTTCGATGCACAGGTGTAACTACAATTGTGTTGCAACACACAAAAATGTACTAATGGAAATTTGGTGGCTCATATGTACACTTCAAGGTATCTCAGTGCATTCTCTCAGAGCTAAATAACACCATTCTAATGTTATGTGAGTAAAACATTCTGATGTCTAATCCTTGTCTAGATTTTCTGAAAATATACCACATATCCTCAGATTTTCCTGTATTTTTGGTTTTGACGTAGCATTTTAAAGGAAGATGTTTATTTACATGAAATTTTAATTAGAAAGTTCTTTTAAAATATCATACTTCTCTGTGAATACATATTGTATTTATAAACACATATGATCTAATCTCAAAATTTTTCAATAAATAAATATCTGTACTACATGAAATTCCTTTATAACACATGTACTATTCTCTAGGTAACTAATATCCTGTAATTAGAAAGAACCTTCTTACTAATGGTCTATTATAATTTTATTTTCCAATGTAAGAGCAGAGGTTATTTATGACTAATCTTTAAATATGACCAATACATTATAAATAGTGTGCTTGGATATTGGCAATTTTATCTCCACAATGAACAATGCTCCATGTCACTATCATCCAAACCAACAAATTAAAAGTTGAGATTTCTTCATCTTCCTTTTACTTCAAAGATGGTCTATCTGTATTTTCTTAATGCCCTAACAATCTGTGGGTCATTTACAACTGTTACCATCATGTACTGGTTTGTGCACAGCAGGGAGACTGAGTGTTTGATACTCAAGAGGATAGGGGAGGCTGTCCTACACAATCCATCAGGGCTGGAGTTGTTACCAAGGTGTTGGACATACTGTACAGTCAGTCATAAACTAAAGCTCCCTCCATTATGATTAAAAAGCAGTTAAGTATATCTAAATTCTGAAAAGCTTTTTGAGCACATGCAAAATGATGGGCAGGGGAGAAATAGGGAGAGAAAAAGGAGCTGACAGGAAGGAAGGGGAGGAGAAGGGAGGAGAGAGGATGTGAGGGTATAGGAGAGGGGAGAGGAGAACTGTGTCAAACACAACACCTCTGAAATGAGAGGGTCTTTAGATCATCAAAGCAAGGAACTGGTGGAAACTATGTGCTGCCATCTTTTGTTCCCTGAATCCCTTCCTCTCCCATTGTGAGTCCAAACCCAACACTTAAATGAAAATATGATTGCATGTTTGTTCTCATATGTGGAATTGAGGGAGTCAAAGGCAATGGAGATAAATGAGGGACTATCAGGGATGTGGAAGGGAAAAGAGATAGAGGAAGGGGATAAAGAAGAGCAAGGGATGAGTGTGACTGAAGCAATTATGCACCTATGTGCAGCGCTGTAACGAAGCCTGCTACACAGTTAAAATGAGCTACTTTTAAAAATTGGCATTGGGACTGGACAGATGGATCAGAAGTTAAGAACACTTACTGTTCTTGCATAGGACCTGAGTTTACTTCACAAAACTTAAACGGGGCACCTCACAACAGCCTGTAACTCTAGATTCTGGGGGATCTGATGCCTGATTCTGGTTTCTGTGGGCACTCACACCCATGTCTCTCTCTGTCTTTTTCTGCCTCTGTCTCTCTCTCTCACGTACACACAGAACACACACACACACACACACACACATTGATATATCTCACTGTGTATTGGCTGTTTAACAGTGTGTTTCTACCCAAGCCCTTTTCTTCCTTCTAGACGGATAAATTCTATCAGAGGACCATGACTGCTGCACCTTGACATTCCAAGCTGCTTAAGTAGTCAGGAAATGACTGTCTCTTACAGAAACACCATGGCATGCTGCCCACTAGTGAGGGTGGAATGGAAAGCAGGCATAGTTCCTTTTCGTCTTTGCCCAGGACATCCTGCCTCCCTAGCATGCATACTGACCAGGGGTGGCATTGCCTGTACCTCAGCTATAATTCTCCTGACCTACAGAGTATTATGCAAATCCAGTGCATTTGGTATTGTTTCTGTAGCTTCAAAACACATTGTTAGAAATTTCACCATGTCTCCATGTTTAGTCTGTCCCCCTTGGCATAGGTGTTCTGCTTAACCCATCAGTAGAACTCAATCCCATAGATGGCTCCCTTCCACCCCCTGCTTCTCAGGCCTTGAATGCTGATGTGTGCTGGAAATGAAGGAGCTTTAAAAACCCTGTTGACATTGGTCTAAGATCTCTGTCTGAGGTACTATCAGGGAATTCGCAGGGCATTCATCAAAATCAAGCTGATGCAAGCGTGAATAGTCACAAGAAAGAGCCCTTTTATGCTGAGAACTGCTGAAGGCTGGAAAGGGGCTAATTTATTTAAATTATCCCTCTATGTGTCAAGCCCCACATTTTCTGGAAGGAGCTGACAAGGGTGGGTTAAAGAAAGTTTTCTCAAATTTATAAATAAATTAGTGATGGTAGAAAGTTAACCTGGGAAGTCAGGGTAACAGAAAAGCAATCACCATCAATGCCAATGGGGATGGAGGGAGAATACAGTTTTCTTCTACTAAGCTTTTAAATGTCAGCCAATGGCAGTTTAGTAGATCATTTACTAATAATGATTAAATTTCTCATTAAAATGTTTCCTTCATTATTCTTCAGGTATAAATGTGTAATTCAATGATTGTTACATCAATTACACTTAAAAAGCTCATTAAAATACTGAAATATTATCTCATAGTCAGAGTACTTTAAGAGTACTGTACTAATTATAAAAGAAATAAACTCATAATAGCACCATTTGAACTGATGCCTTATAAATTCTTAATGTAAAGCTAACATGTAAAGTTTAAATCAAATATATAGATCCAATAAAACAAAACCTTTTTAATCTTGTTTTACCTTCAAAAGGGCTCTGATTATTATAATTAAATAATGCATGATATAATAAAGATCTAGACTATGTGATTATTTCATTGGCAATTGAATGTTGGTGCTTTTTATTTATGCAAGCAATGTTATCATGGGCAATATGTATCAAAATTAAAATATTAATACAATTACACCTAGGCAGTAGAACCAATAAAAAAAAATCTGTGACATGACTCTGCTGATGATATGAGGACAGTTTGAAATCCTTTTTAAATTTTAATGTTCAGATGTGCTGGGTTATGATAATTTTGCTAAGAAATAATGTGTCCAAGATTCACTGTTGTGATTTTTATTCTTGTGTGTGAACAAATCCAGTTATATTTAGCTTCACTAATAAATAGTATTTGCTTCTGCTCACATTTGGCTATTTTGTTATTGTTGTTGCCATTTTAAGATAAGGGCTATGGAGTTTAGAGTTTGTTTGTTTTTTAGGGTGTTCATATTTTGCTGATCTTTTTCTAATATTCTTATTTATGAGGTCTCATGGTTCTTTTATGTTATGTTACTGTCTCTAAGTCCATTTATTTATTTATTTATTATTTTTGTTTGCTTGGTGACTTGTTTTTTATAGAGTTAGGGATTAGGGAAGTTTACCACATAACTCTTCTCTTCTTGGCTCCTTGTCAAATGACAGGCCATAGGTCTGTAACTACATCCTGAAGCCCCTGAGGCAGTGATTTTCAACCTTCCTAACACTTGTGATGCTTTAACGCAGTTACTCATGTTGTGGTGACCCCAACCATAAAATAATTTCATTGCTACCTCATAACTATGATTTTGTTACTGTTTTGAATCTCAATGTATATATCTGATATTCAGGATATCTGATGTGCAACCCTTGTGAAAAAGTCATCTGATCCCCAAAGATTTGAGACCCACAGGTTGAGAACTGTGGCCCTAGGGGCAGTAACAGATTGCAGGATTTCCCTGCCTTATGTATACCTGGAGTTCAGTATTCCATGGCTGTAAAAATGAACCATTTCATCTTTGTTCTGTGCACAAAGGAGTACATTTACATACAATTATTGTCTCAAAAGTGCAGCCTCAGACACAGACTTTCTGATTATTTGGCTAATGAAATGTTTGTAAGGTTCTGAGAGGCTTTGTTTCTGAAGGATTCAGTTGCCTGACCTGGCTAAAGCAGGTGTTCCCTATTATCCACCTGGCAACAGTTAGTGCTGAGGATGGGGAAATACAGAGGTGATCACAGAAGCAAAAAGAAGGAAGGAAGGAAGGGTAATAACCACACAGCTCCCTTCCTTTCCATTTCCTTCCCTTTCTTTTCTTTCCTTTTTACTTTTCTTCTTCTTTTTTTTTTTTTTTTTTTTTTTTTTTTTTTTTTTTTTTTTTTTTTTTGTTTTCTGACAGAGGCTCACTCTTTAATCTAGGCTAGCCTCTAACTCATATCTTCCTGCCTCAGCCTCCTGAGTGCTGGAATTACAGGCATACACCAGTCAGCATGCTCAGCTATTTTCCAGTTTTGTATTTTATGGGACAGGCTCCTGCAGCCTTGAGAGAAAAAAAACAAAGAAAGAAAGAGAGAGAGAGAGAGAGAGAGAGAGAGAGAGAGAGAGAGAGAGAGAAAGGTTGCACAGCCATGCCCCTTGACCAAGGCTGAGATCCTTGGTCAAGTGGGATCTGAGGGGATTTGTAGCATTGTCAGAACTTCCACTCAGCCATGGTTGTCTGGGAGACCCGATAAACATTCTGGTCCCTAAGCAAAAGCTGCTTGACATCTTTGCTTTCCAAAGAGGTGTCACATGTAATATGGGAGCTCTGAAAGAAATAAGAAGTGTTGAGCCTATAAACTGCATATACACATTGCAGCAATTTAATTGCATTTTAAGACTTCAGAGTTGTACTCTAGAGCAATGACTGTGTGAGCCTCATCCTCGCCTGTCCTTCCAATGACTATAGTTCCCCTTTTAGCAATGTCAAGTGTATTTGCTCCCTCTTTTCCTATATGAATAAGTATTCGTGGCTGGAGACGATACAACACAGTTGATCATCATGAATGTCTATAGGATGTCATATTTATGTTCTTCCGCTTAGCTTAAATCTTACTCAGGTTCTAATAGCAAACAGTCTGGTCACAAAGGCCTGGCATTGTAAAGCATCTGCTCAGTTCAGATAAATAAGACCAATGTGTTTGAAGGGCAGTTTGAATCCAAGTGGTCTGCCATTGTATTCGGACATGCAGTTCTCCTGCCTCATAAATAACAAAAGCAAAAGAATCATTTGCTAATTGATTAATTATCTTGGAAGTGAATCACAAACCTGTGGTGTGTTCTCTAGGTATGTGTAGAAGGTCTCTGCTTTTTTTTTTTTTTTTTTGTCTCCTTTCAGTTTGTAAGTACTGGTGATGATGTTGTCATGCCTTCTCAAAGTCTGTCACTCAGGATTGAGGCAAGGCAGGAAGCACTTGTCTTTTTCCAGCACCTGTGAACATTCTTTGGCAGAGGCAGCTATGGGCATGGGCACATTTGTTTGTATATATACATACAAAGAAGAGCAAATTAATTCCCTTTCTTCCAAGCACCCCATTAAGTTCAGACTTGTGTCCGGGGTGGGGACGGTTTTCCTTTTGCTTTTATTTTTACATTGTAGAACCTAGCAGAGTCGGGCTGAATCCCAATTTTGTGGACTCAAAGTGTCAAGGATTAAAGATCAGAGAGAGGACTATTCACAGAGTGCAAATGCTGGTGAGGTTGCATCGCCTTGATAACTGCACAAGAGCCAATAATTAACATTCCTGCTTGGAGGCTAGGGCCCTTGGCCTTGCTGAGGTTCACCTAGGGCGTTGCTTCCCTCCCGCACGGAAGGAGCTGCAGTCAAGGCTCTTGGCTCGCAGAATTTTTGCATCTTCCCAGCGTGTCTCATTCTGCGATTACCACAGAGACTGTCCATCAGGTTTGTTATGTATGCAGGTTGAGTGAGCCCGCGGGGGATACTAGTTATTTACACTCTTTTTCAAGCTTTGAAGCTGTTATAATCATTCGCTGTCAACTTTGTGCTGACACTGAATTTTATTTTGTGTGTGTGTGTGTGTGTGTGTGTGTGTGTGTGTGTGTGTGTGTGTGTGTGTTTTATGCTCTGTTTGGGTCTAAAATATTGGCATCCATACCCTACCCTGTAATTCCATGGATGACTGAACTGAACAGTGGATTCCTGTGTTACTAACACAGCCCTGGAATCCTTCTACATATGGAAATTTCAAAATTTGTTGATTATGGACAATACTCAGGGTCTCTTGGCTTTGCATTTTTATCCTGCTGGTGGCCTTCCACAGTGAGCCACATGCCCTGTTCCACCCTGTTACACTGTCATCTGTAAATACAGTTATGAAGTTGCAGCAGACAAACTTTCCCTCTGCAAATCCAAGATTGATTTTTCAGTGATTTCTTTTCTCTAAGTCCCCGTGGAAATGGCGGGCCTTGTGATGTCCCCTCTTTAATCCCATTCCATCATTTTCTGTCTGTGTGAGCTCATGTAGATGCTCCCCAAATGCATACATGAGTCACACCAAAAAGGAAGCAATGTCCTAGGTGGTGTGAATGACAAGGGACAAACAAAGGTTTTGGGCAAGACCACCAGATGGATATGAATGGTAGGCTTTTAGGATTCACCAAGCAATACTTACATGCTCAAACTTAAATGCCAGTATCCCAGTCTCACAGGGAATAAACAGCATCCTTCACTTCTGAACAATACTCTGTCCATAAAGCTCAGGGCTCCTAAAACTTTAATGACAGGACCTAACAGCACTGTGTCCCATGCACCAGCCCTGTCTCCAGCTGGGAAATTTCATGGACTTTGGGGCCCAAAGGGAATAATGCACAGAAGGATATGACCCTGTTCTTAACTGGACTTGAGATAGAGCTGGTCAAGGAGCTTGTGCGCTTGGCCAATGTAATAAAGTAGACAAATAATTACCGAGCAAATCAAACACACTTACACCTCAGATGATTTGGAAATATTATCTATAATCGGGCACTTCTGTGCTAGGAGGAAAGGTTAATAAAGTAATTTAAAAAAGATTGTGTGGAGTATTATAGAATCAGAAGAGGACTGGCGATCATAATTGTTAATCTCCTGAAACACCAGTTCTGAATTACACAAAGCAAGTATTTCTGCACATATTCTTACTGTGTATTCCACTTCTTACAATATTAGCTCGCTTAATTATCCCTTATGAAAATCTTGCTTTAGATTGTTTTGGGTATAAAAAATGTTGATATGATTATTCCAGTTGACCTGCAGTGTGGATGTCAATCTTAAGATATGTAAGAGAGACTGGTATCTTTGAAAATTAATTGTCTTTGTATGTTTGGTAGAAGACCAATGCTGGAGTGTATGCTACAATTGCTGGTATAATACTAGGTGCATGTTGGCTGTGCACACTCCTGGCTATCCTTGCAGGAGTAGTGGAAGTTGGACTTGCAGAACTAGAAGGGAGCAATTCTGAGCTTGCAGGTGGTCATTCAACATCTTTCAGAAAAAGCTAGGATGTGTGGTGTTAAGATACATACAAGAAAAGATGTTTACATTTTTAAAAATCTGTTTTTGTCCCAAGTATTGAAAAAAGTTTCTATCAGTATTTCTTCTGTTGAAGAGTTAATTCCATATAGAAGGAAAATGGAAGGGTGGGAACATGCATGCCCTAGGTCTACCATTCAGCAGCCATGGCCCCCAAAAACAGTGATTACCATCACAGACTCAATTCGAGTAGCAATTCCTACTTCATAGGAATTTTAAAATACCATCGGAAAGAGTCATGGAATTGTCAAATGCACCTGATAAAAAATGAAATTTGAAATAACACTATGTCCACTGATTTTTTCCATCACAGGCATTTGTAATTTATGAGTACTTAGAATTTTATTACATGTATTTATTTACGTTTTCAACATGTGTGCTACAGTAGGAAACTGGAACTCCTCAGACAACCATCAGGAATCATTTCTCTGCTTATAACATATGACTTTGAAACTTGAACTCAGGTTGTGAGAGTTAGTGGCAAGTATTTTTGCCCTCTGAAACATCTTGTCAGCTGATATTTAAAGCTTTTCATGTTCAGTAACTCAACTCTTTCTCACTTTCAGTTGATCCTATACTGACTAATAGTAATTTTCTGTAGTTTCCTTCTGTGGCACTGACCACGCCCCTTGGGGGTGGAGCCAGGGGCGGAAGTGACCTGTGAAAGGAGGTCTGAGGAGCCAGGATCGCTCTCTTGTAGGTGGAAAACTTGCTGGTGTTTATCTGTCTAGGTTGTAAGTTATTCCTCCCTGAATAAACAAATGTTCGGCCTATTTGTTTATCCTGATCCTTATTAAACGACAATAGTTTTCCAATGTAGGTAAATTAACTTTTGATCCCCCTCCACACACACTTTGGACCTGTAACTCTTCTATGCAATCTCTGCATTCCCTTGTCAATTCCCAACATCTCAAACAGGAGATGAAACCCACTTCCCATTTTCTAGCCTTCCAGAACTGATGCATGTATGACTGTGTTGCCATTGAAAACGGACCTTGTGTTAAACCTAGGGAGCAATGATCACATCTTTAAGCCATGCTTTTGCTTATCTGTAGACTTGGCCACTTAATACCACCTTTCATCTCAGTGAACTGTGTGTTCTTGGCTGGCCTCTCCTTCCATTTCCCACTCCTCCTTCATCTTGCATGGAGAAGCTATATCATGAGCTCAACCCAATACCCAGCTCTCTTCTCTTCACACTTTCATAAGCTCCTTCTACTACAGTTATCTGCAAAAAACCTCACCACTGCTTTACCGGAAGGCTGGGCTCTTAGGACTTTGGACTTGAGTATCTCATAAGGACAAACTCACATTTCTGTCTGTCCCTGGGCAGAGTTCTGCAAAATACAGGTATTAATTATAGGTGTTAGAGTGACCAGATTTGAGAAACCAACTATCTTTCTTTGCTTCTGGGGAATTAATGCCTCCAATTCATGCAGATTGAGATAATATGAAGTTATTTGTTTTATATGATTTCAGTCTAGGACAAAGTAAACTTCATAGCATGCTGGCACTGTATGATGGAATCTCCTACTAAATGTCATTTCTCATAGCACAAAGGGTTTAGAAAGAGGCTTCTGACCTTACCTAGAAATTGACAGAATGATTTTGAGACTATGTGTATTATTAGGGCTTTTAGAAAGACTAAACTCAAGTGTCCATTAGTTGCTTTGTAGGTTCAGGTTTTTCCTTTATTTCCAGAAGTAAATACAACACTCAGACTCCTTACCACTAACCTGGCAACGTTCCAACCAGCCAATCTCTTTAAAGATGTTGGGCCAAGACAATGCAGATTATGCTTTCAATGAAATAAAAATTTAAAATATAGACATTAATGAAAAAAAAAAAAACATCAGAAAGCATTGGGATCTTCACATGGGATCCTGGTTCATAAGCCTGTTCTGTGTATTTCCTGAGAACTAGCCCTTGCAAGCACGACAGGAGCCCATCAGAACCACTGCTGTCCCATCATGTGTCCTGGAGAGGATGGCCATTCTCAGAGACTGGCAACTGAAATGCATGTTGTTCCTCTTCCTTCTTGAGTGGATACCAGATCTTAATGAGAGCCAGGTGACTTTCTTAAAGGAACTGTGGGCACAGAGTAGATGAAGGAAACATCAGTGAGCAAAAGCTCAGCTTTGCAAGCCAGTTCTCTCTCTTGCCATGCCCTGTCCTTTGTGTTTCACTTAGGGGTCAAATGCTGTTGTTCTGCCTGGTTGAAGCTATAGGACATGAATTTATTTAGGTAACTCACTGGCTAGGACAGAAAACCAACAGGCAGTTATTTCTTTGATGTGATGTATTCCTTTGACCTTATTTTCAAATAAGAGTTCCAGATGTGGTATGGTTGTACATGGAGAAACCCAGAGAACCAGACAGAGGAGGTGCAGCACTTCAAATCTGAAAATACTGGTTTTCCTTCTGTGTCTCCCTCCCTTCCTTCTCTTCTTCCATCCATCTGGCCCTCCATCCTCTTCCCTTTCTCCACTCCCCTTTCTCCTTTTTCTTCCTTCCTTCCTTTCTTTATGCTTTAGACATGATATGGATTATTTTTATTTACTATGATGACCTGGAATTATTTGCTGCATTTCCTGACTTACGATATTCATGGCAGTTACTTCATTTCTCAGTGTTCACCTCATAATGCCACACAATGTTAAACTGTTCTTGCAACCTCTGGAGTCATGAAAGGAAAAAAGAAATCACATAACCATTGCATGTCTTTATTTAAAAAAGGTCAGAGCATGATAGCCAGTGACTCTTTTTCTTTAAACAAGGTAGGAGAATTTCATATTGTGAGTGTTTGGGACCCAACATGAACAGGTTAGAAAAGTAATATAGTCATAGTAATTACTTTCATATGGCAAAATATTTCAGTCAGCAATGACTAGCAATAAAACAAAATGATCACCTTTAGTATATCCATTACAAAAACAATTGTCTAAAATAAGAATGGTTAAAATACTTGGTAGACTATAAAGCACTGGTGCAAGAAGGCCCCTCTCTGTGCACACACACTTATAGGGATACACATGTACTTTTCTCAAGACTCACAGACTGTGTTAACAGTAATTTACTTGAAATGTAGGGCCTTTTATAAGGCAAAATACCCCCAATTAAGGATTTATAAATAAATATACTATTAGAACCACTATCTTCCATAAAATTGAGTTTTCTTTTAGCTTTTAAGGTTTATAGAAATCACTTATCTGCTCCTTAAAAGATTCCTATTCTTTTTCTCCTCTCTTTTTATAAATATAGTGAATGTGGAACATCATTAATCCAGTCGTAATATCATCTGATAGTAGCTAATCCCTTCTTAGGCGTAGCTTCTCTTGGACCTTTGGAATATAGAAATGTGCTTTCACTGTTCAGCATTTTCTTTAAGCACCAATCTATGCTTAATTCCTAATTGCCTCCCTGAAAGACCACCAAGCAAAATGAACACAGCCTTTAGACTTCCTTAGGAACCTTAGGAAATTCAGCAGCCCGTTATTTTGTCGGCTAAGGTCATGGATCAAGGGCAGCCCGGTGCCTGTGGTTTGGATGTGGCTATCTGCACTGACAGGATGATGCAGCCCACTCTGAGATCCTAATCGGTTAGAAAAAGTCTATTAAGTTTGAGCCCTTGAGCTGTCTCTGCCGAATCAGGGATCCCAAAGTTACATTTGTTTTTGTGATGACCATTCATTTTGGTCAAATGAAGAAATTGCTCATGTGCATTCTGTGGCTTCAGGGACAAAAAATCTGTGAATGTCATGTATCTCTTAGCTGCCTTGCTTTTTCAGAGATATTATTGAGAAGATGCTTAAGAAAAAAATCATTTTTGTTGCAGCTGTTTATATGTCACCTTGGTCATAAGAGGAAACAGGCCAAAGAGAGGTGATAAAAAAGCTGGTTTGTTTCCTAGTTGGGAAGGCTGATGTGTGGAAATGCTTGGGATAAAACATGTGAGGGGACTGACTTCATTAATGGAAGGGCTGGACTCAGGACTTTATCCCTGAAACCTGTGATGTAGCCAAATAAATGAAGACATGAACCTTCCTTCTTAGATTCTAGATCCTAAATATATTGTAATTGTTTTTCATGAAATTGTGACATGAAAAAATTTTGGAAAAAGCCTTCCCCAGGGTGGGCAGTACCCCTCAACCACAATAGAGACTGGCATAATTCATTTCACTGTGTATTTTCTTTTTCCAAAGCTATTCATGGGGGTTCCTTTTGATATACATGGTGTTAATGTAGACTTGCTTTCTAGGAACAAATGTTAAGAGATTTAAGTAGTATCCAATGGGCACAGCATCTCATCTGTGTCGGCCAGCAAGATATTGTTTGCCAGTATGGATTTGAGCATTCCATTCCACAGGCAAAAATACTGAGGCCTGAAATGAACAAGAAAATATTTCATCAAGACAGCTGATAGCAAGCATATTACTAAAATCAATTTGGACTTTCACAAAAATATTTTTATGGGCAAACCTTCATCCACAGCTTTGTATTCTCCATGAAACCAATTTTTAACTGTTCATTATTCCAGTACTAAGAAAATACACACAATAGTAATTATTGTGTGTATCTGAGCACGCAATGGGGAAATGGCAACATTGTCAATAAATAGAAGAACTCAAAACTTACATGCAATAGAAAGAAATTGGACTCCTACCCAACATTATACACACAATTTGACTCAAATGAGTTTAAAACTAATGGAATGCCTACAACTTTAAAACGTAGGAAAGGAAACACAGGAAACGTCTTAACCTTCTTAACATTGGACCATGATGTTTCTGATGTGACCCTGAAAGCAGAGGTAACAAAAGCAGAAATAGACAAGTGGAATGGCATTGAACTACAAAGCCGCTTTGCTGAACAGGAAACAATAGTCAGAGTGCAAAGATAACCCACAGAATAGGAGAAAATATTTGCAATCAATCTATATGATAAGGGGTTAATATCCAAAATACATGAAGAACTGGAATATTTCCACAGTCATTAAAAATGCCAGCCCAATTAAAAATGACAAAGTACCTGAACAGATCTATCTCAAAAGATGACTCGAAGGGCAATATGAAAAAAATATTTAAAAATTCCCATCATTAATAATCAGAAAAATGCAAATCAATATCAAAATGAAAGTCATCCCAAACATTAGAATTTCTACTATGAAATGACAATGGGGAAGAAGTGTTGGCAAAGAAGTAGGAAAAATATAAATCTTTATTGTTGACGAGAATGCACATTGCTACATCCATTATGGAAAACAATCTCACCCTTCAAAAATTAAACTAGGAAGACTTCTCATCTAGTAATCTTATACCTTCGTTTATATCCAAAGGAAATGAAATCAGATTCTCAAGAGTTCTCTGTGCTCTTGTGTTCATTATAGCATATTCACATAGTCAAGAGGTGTGTGGGGGGAGGGGATTGAAGTATTCATAGATGAATTAATGAAGAAAATATGACATATGCTCATAAACACACTAAGTATAATATCGTTTAACTTTATAAAGTGACATCCTGCCTGGGAGCTAGAGAGACAGCCTAGCAGTTAAGAATTCCTAGAACTCACGTGGCAGCTCACAAACATTAGTAAGTCCAGTTCCAGAGAATCTGATTCCACATTCTGACCTCACTCAGCAACAGCAATGTACCTGGTGCACATACATACATGTAGGTAAACACTCATAGACACAAAATAAATAAATAGAAAACGTAGCTTTTTAATATCCTGTGATTTTTGAAAATATAGGTGAACTTGGGGATGATACTATGTTAATTAAAGTAAACCAAACACAGGATGGTGAAAACTGCACGATACTGTATGATCTACAAAAGTTTAACTGGTAGAAAAGCAGAGGCTAGAACATTGCTTTCCTAAGATGCATGAAAGATGTGAAGAATTGGTCAAAGAATGAAAATTTTCAATTAAATAAAATGAGAAAATTCTGAAAAACAATGTGCTGCATGGTGACTCTACTTAGCACTGTACTGTATGCTCAAAAGAATAAGTCATGTATTAACACACATCACACACCCTCTGAGTAACTTGGTGAGCTGGTGTCATTTAGATGGATTTGGGGAGTCATCCCACAGTATCCATCTCAGAGCATTGTTTTGAACACTATATATTAAGGTATGGTTGACAAATACACATTATAGATATTCATGTGTGTGTTTGCATGTGTGTAAAGTGTGATGTGTATATTAATATATGTAGCTCATATGAATTAATGAATTGTAGGCAGGCAAGATACCTGCATAAGTTCAGTTTCAATGATGTCTAGTTTACTGACTTGTAAAACAATTGAGGCAATTGTTCATACCAAGGAGTCTGTTGTAAATAGTAAATATATAAAGAAACATACAATACCATGCACTAATTGTGACACATCATTATGGCTTTGTGAAAGATGAAGAGTTACTGATCTCTCCAAACTCTCACGTGGGAGAGAGAGAGAGAGAGAGAGAGAGAGAGAGAGAGAGAGAGAGAGAGTGGTAGACAACTCTCAAGTCCAAAGTTCTACCAAAGAAAAGGAAAGGTATGCATGAATTACATAGAAAATAACACATCTTCTAAGATTGCATTGTGAGAACTGGAAAAGTATAAAATTATGGTATTTCAAATTGGCATACTATTATGTTGCAGTACAGCTAGCAGACAGATATAAAAATAAAGTACAGATGTAACATTTTTTTAGTCAAATCTTATATATGGAAATCTAGATTAAAGAAAGATTGGTTATAGGGTCATTATTTGCTTTACAAAGCAATTTGCCATAAGGTTTTTTTAAAAGAATATGTCCCCAGTATCTTTAATATAATATTTCATTTACAGGGAAAAAAATCACACAACTTTACAAGAACTCATTTCATGCATAAATGAAGTACATATGCTGAAGGTTCAGAGAGAAAAGACAGAAAGAGGACATTAACGGTTAGGAATAAATCAGGTAATAAATTAGCAAAGCTACTTACACTGAAACTTTGTTTTAAATAGTTTTTAATATAATAATGTGTATCCTTTAAGATGTCTCTGTGTATGCATTAATGCACACACAGAAAGAGAAAGTCAGACAGACAGAGAAGGGGAGTGATACCATCCAATGGCAAACCTACAATGCACTTTAATTTTCCAGGTAGGCTCCACCTTAGTTACATGGACTAAGAACAGTCCATCAGAAGATGGAATGTTCAAGACCTACAGCACTATTGTCTGCCTTCTCCTCTGGGAAGTGCTCCTGGGACAGTATTGCATCATCTCTGGAATATTCAAGGCACTCCTCTGCAGACTGGACATCTGTGGGCATTTGTTTATTGCGTATTTATAACAGAACAGGGGTGTGGAATTTAATGATTCTTGCTTTGAGTTCTGGCTCCACATCTTATATAAATGTTTTACTTGGTTGTTTTGCTGTTGTTATTGTTTTGGTTTTTGGTTTTGGTTTGGTTTTTAGGCAGGATCTTATTTTAGTGCCAACTGGTCTCAACTTCATGCTGTATACAAGGCTGTCCTTGAATACATGAAGGTTCTCTTACCTGGGCCTTCTGGGCTGAGATTGCAGATATGAGCCCACAACAGGCTCATGGTACCATTTTTGTTTTTGTTGTTGTTTTGTTTTTGTGGATGATGTTTGTTCAATAATTTTTTTGATACTGCCATATTTGATCACTACATCTACATTATTCCTGCCTCTCCCTCTGCCTCATATCCCTTGTGTTTCTTTCATTCCACATGCAAAATCTCTTCTCTAATGACTGTTGCATGCATACGTGTGTGTGTCTATATAACTTACTGAGTCTATTTAGCTTTGCTCATATGTACATGTGTCCAGGCTGACTAGCTTGAGACTGACAACCTCATAACCCTTGAACAAGTATATATACCATTTCATCTAGGTCTGCACTATCACCTGGTCTTGTATATCAGCATCAGTGGGATACTATCTTGGAGATTTTTGAGAGGATTTGATGACACATGTAAAGTTTTATTGTAGTGCCTTACAGTGGTTGGTACGCAATGCTCCCTTTCAGTATCTCACCATGGTATCTGTGGACCTACTCTGTCATTGTCTTTTACTCATTATTAAGTGACAAGGTACTGAAAGCAGAGGGCTAAACTTGCCAGCTCATATCACCAGAGCTTATCTGCCTCATAAGTGGGCACCATGTACAATTGCTAAGTCTAACTGAATAAAACACAGAGTACCTGTTTTCCCAAAATATGGAAAATTCTACAGCAACGCTGTACACAAGTCAAGCAAGAACCACAGAAAAAACAAGGTAAAATAAAGTGTGAAGGGCACATGCCAGGAGAGAATGCTCAGACTGCATCAATTAATTAACAAGTATTCATTGAAATATTTATGCAAGTAATTCTGAATTACTCTAACTATATTGGACTTGTTTCCCTAGTCTAGAATCTTACTAGGAATATGTTCTCTGTAGAGTTCTGCTTTTGCAAATTTAGTTTTATCCTTCTTTAGCCACATTAGTTCATGATCAACCATAATTGTATGAGAATGGTTGTAAGGTTTGTTGTAGTGGCATTAGATTATTTTTGTTTTATTTTTTTAGACTCTCTTATTAGTTACATGGAGAGTTTGTCTGGCTTGGCGCCTTGAACTCATCTAAAGCAACCAGGTGCCAACCATAGTGTGTCTGAACTCATCCTGGGCCTTGGTTCTTTCTTACGTCTGTTCACTCTACCCCTTCCAGTCCGAGGACCATTCTTCTTGCTAGAGACCACAGAATCAAAACAGGAGTTGAATCGTTCTGTTTTCTGTGACATCTGTTAACATTTTGCTGTGTGTCCCAATCAATGCACCTATCCCTTTGTTCTTCTTTACAAACAGCTTAGAATAGCTTTCTGTTGTCCTTGGCAGTTTTTCAGCCTTTAATCGGGCTTTAACCCTCCCGACAATATTCTTGCAGCACTTTTTATATTGGCTCTTCACTGTGCCTTCAGCCTTCCGTTTGGCGTACGCGTTCCTTTATATTCTACGTTGAATAGCTTTAAAAGGGGGAAAAGAATGCTCCTTTTATGTTATCGCTTTTATACCTCTAAAATAATCTGTGATTATTTTGTCAAAATTATTTAAAATAGGCTTATTTTTCCTTGAAAAAAATGTGGTCCTGGGATTGTTTCTTTAATTTCTCTATTCTGATATTTGCATTCCTCGATTCCAGGATAAATTCTATGTCTAGCATTAGTTTTCTTTTTCTTTTAACGTAACAAATTCTCACATAAAAGAAGACTTTTTTTTTTCCAAATTTCTCCTTACTTTTGGCTCAAACATCCAGATCTTATCCCTTGTTCAAAGTTAAATTACATATTTATTGTATTATTCTTAGTCTGTAACTATCATACATCAATGAAATATGGGTCATACATTTTGTTTCTGCTTTTTCTTTTGGAAAATCCCAGCCAATTCATTTGCAATTTAATATTGTATAAATCACATATTCTGATACAGCTTAGAATCATACTAGAAAGCTTTATTTAGTGTTTGCTTTTAAACTTCATTATAAGCATGAATTTGTTTGGTTTGGATATTTTTGTCCACATACATTTTCTCCAGTCTTCAAAGAAAGATTTCGCCTTCTTTGGATGAGCCCCTCTGCCTGCTGTTTGGAACTATTGTTAAAGGCAACAATAACAAAAGCAAAACTCCATTACATCATGTACTTTTCCCCCAATCCTGGCCATGGCAGATGCCCCTACCACAGTGTATGGATGGCTCTCAGTCTTTCCATGCTCTACATGAGTAATCCATGTCTTCTGGAGATAGCATTGGTTGGCACACATAACCACAGTACAAATATCACTTTTTCACAATTTACATTTACACCCTAGAAAATAGTTCATCCCCCCTTTATCTCCTATATGTAAACATGAGCCTTTAAACTTGGTAGGGGTTCCTGCTCTTTCTTTTAGTTCTGCCTCCCAAAGATATTAAAGCTCATCCAATGTGGTCCTGAAAACCTTCCAGATTCTATGTTGGGTAAAGAGATTTTACTGCTTTTATAGAAGGATGCAGTTACTATCTGTGGAAGTCAGTCCCTATATAACACACTCAAGTCAGTCTAAAATGCCTTCTTTTACTCTTTTGATACCAGATTCAAATTTTCTCCAGTGCCTCAGAATATTTTTCTCTTCTATTTTGCTTAGTTCTATTTTCTAATGCCATATGCAAAACCTTTATCCTTCTCAGTAAATTAGAACCACAGAAAGACACTCACTAAATGCTCATGATGGAAGTCCACTCTGCATACAACATTCATGCTACTGAGACCTCTGGAAGGAGGAACAACAGTAGATTAAGCAAGAGCCTCTGTGGTGCTAACTTCCTAGGCATCACTCTTTGCTGCCTGCTTGGCTCTGCTTTTCTGCTCCAGGTCATAGCTAAATTTCTGCAGGTTTATAAGCTGTTATAGTCAGAGTAGACTGGGACACATGGTAACATTGCCTTTAACCAGTCCTCTAAGTAGGTTGGATATGCCAAAGCAGAAGTATCTTGGTTACTTCTTTGTTGACTCTCACCTAGCCTCCTTCTTCATCTTCTGGACATCTGCTTGAATGCTCACATTATGATGAATGGCCTCAGAGGATGGAATAGTCTGTTGACATTGGAGTAAGGAAAACTTAATCTGTGTAATGGTGCAGACTTGGAGAAAAAGCAAAGAGAGTTTGGGATAGTGTGGGACAAAGGGCTCTGGGTCTAGGATACTTTCCTCACAGACAGAGGAGATTCAGCAGAGGATAGCATCCATAGTCCTTTCCACACCCATCTTGTAGGCTTCTGGTTGCTCACCTATTCTTCATTCTCTTGCCACTCATGGTTTTCTGTTCCCTAGAAGGAAAAGACAAGAAAAAAGCCATTTCAATTTTGTTTTGTCAAGTAATAAAAGTTGTCATTCTATGGGCACACCTTAGAACCAAACTGGGTTAGATGTCATTTCCTTATTTGTAAAAGGTCTTGCTGTGTAATCCCTGGCTGGCCTGGATTTGCCGCATACACCAAGCTGGCCTCAAACTCACAGAGATCCATTCTCTTGTCTCTGCCTCTTGAGTACTGGGATTAAAGGTGTATGGCTCCAAATCTGGCTTTTAAACTGATATGTAATTATTATTTCTGGGGAAAATTTATTTATAATATCTGAAGTACTTTATCAGTTAGCCCATGGAACAAAAATGTATTTGTTCCTTTAGGGTTGGCTCTATGAGGTTTGCTGAGTAAATCCAAAATGATTACTAGAATGAGAGATTTCAAACAATTTGTGGGGACCTAGCATACAATTTAGAATATTTTTCATAAAAACAACAAAATTTAAAACTTGATGTACTCAAACAGATTCTATAATATTCCTAAAGATCTGTTCAATTGGAATTTTATATAGGCCTTGGAATTTTAATTGGAGGTGCCAAATTAAATAATACAATTGTAATAGAAGGGTGGATTTTAATAGATATGTATTTGCAAACCACTACTTGAAGCTCTCCTTCCCAATGTTATTTTGGCCCTAACATTTATTTTAAATATATGATTGTAAGAGAAACACACACATTTATAAAGTAATAATTAATGCCCTTAGGAAACCTTTACTGTCCCTTTTGAAGGTCATTGAGCATTTTATCTTTGATTTTTAAGTAAAAGTTTCCACTAAATATATATATGTATATATAAATGTATGTTTTTCAACAGAATTGATAAATTAAATGTGATGGACAAAGACAGTGGATGCTTTGACATTTTTATAAAACAAGTAAATAAATAATTATCTATCATTACTAGTAAAACTTAGCTTGGTTATCTGAAAAATAATTATATTACTTTTATGATCAAAAGTTCTGCTTTTTTCTCACCATAGTTATTAAAGAGATATTAATACATGCTATATTCTAGTTCTTGAGTGTAAAAACTGATATCAAATCTCTGATCCATTTGTAGCTTAGCATATACTGAAATAATGAAGAAGGACCTTAAAGTATAAAGTTGTCACAATGTACTTGAAAGTTCTCAGGGATGTTAGAACAATGGCTGACCGGGAACATGAAAGAGGCCTTGGCCCTATGAGTTTGAGAGGATTCAGCAGAATTTCCTATAATGTCACTTCAGGGGGGAAAAACTCTGTAACATTACACAGGCGTTTCCTGCAATTAGAATAACAACTACAGGTGGGACAGATTCAGACCTCCCTTAGCAAGTTGTTTGTAGCTGTTTCCCATTGGTCTCCCTAGGCCACAGAGACAAGGATGTGGTGTGAGATTTCTCCTCACATCCTAATGCACATTAGCAGTGGTACCTTGTTAAGGGTCCCTGTGTCATTCCATTAGACTCATAGACATCCCACCCAATTAAAACTGTTCATTGTGAAAACCAAAGGGGCCTAGCCCAGACAAGTGTCTCAGATGCTACAAACTTAAGACACCTGCTTACATCAGTCGCAAGGCACCAGCCTTAGCCCCCTGAAAATAAGCATATCTTTTGCATATATGCTTTCTGGCTGCCAGCACTCTGCCAGGAAGAAGTGCTATTCTAAATGGAGATTCTTTCTGCATCAGCAGGAAGAATTTATATCAAGTCAGAGAGAAAGTAGAGAGCAGCTCTTGTTGTTTGTCACTTTTTAGTACAGGGAAGTGCTTTGCCCTAAAGGTGCCAGGTAAAGAGAATTGCCAAGTAAAGAAAACTTATTAAATGCATTTTCCAAAAGGGAAGCATATCTGACATTTTGTTTCTAGTATCTCAGAAAAATAACTCTTCTTAGTCCCTTATATCAAGGAAGGATGTGCATAAAGGAACTAAAACAGTCCCATTCTGTCCAGGAATGCATGTACACAATGCTTCCTTTCTATTTATACATCTGTAATTATTTTATGTTTCTCTTTATTCAGAAGTCAGCCTGAACCACAGGTCAGAATACTGAACTTGTTGCGTCCTCTTTCTGTGCCTTCTCACCTCTAGGGGAGCCTCAGAGTGTGATTCCGCACATCTGCCCCAACTAGAGCTGGCCACCTCAGTTGTCTGGATTTTGTGTCCAGGAATACACCAAGGAACCCAATCAAACTTGCTCGCCAAAGTTTGTGAGGATGTATGGCCTTTCCAGGGGTGAGTGTTCATGCCTTTAATTTGGTGAATTTTTAGTGTCACAGGGACAGTCAAGCCTTTTACAGTTCCTAAGCTGTTACTATTTGTTGTGGTTACAGTCATCATTAGTGTTTGTTGGTTTGTTCAGAGCATTATTTGCAGTTAACATTTTGTCTGTTCTGGAACTTCAGAAAACTTAGGCTTCCTGAAAACAACAAACAAACAAACAAACAACAGCAACAGTAAAAGGGACCCATCTGATTGACATGATGAAAACACCCAGTTTGAGAATTCATTCCCTCTTGTGCAGTAAAAGGGTGCTCTTCTCTCTTGCCAAGCACAGTGACTACAGTCTGTGTTCCAACTTGGTCAGGGACAAAGCTAAAGATTCTACCTCTGGGCAGGTACAATATGTTAGCTAGGGAAGGACCGCTCCGGCGGTAAGCATGACAACAATTAGCACATGCTACTCATTAACAAACGAAGATTAGAATGCAGCCGAAATGGCAAGCTGCCATCAGCGCGGTAGTTACGGGGCAGTTTAATTTCTAACGAATGTGAGCGCTGGATCAGTAACAATATTCGACAAAACACCGCCTGCATTCTCTTATGGCTTTCATTACCAAATTGAAAATCTGTGTAGATTTCTGAAAATTACTTTTAAATGTAGCCAATCTCCTAGACTGCAAGGCTTGATTTGCTGGTGAGGGAGCCCTGCTGTGAGATTTTAATGAAAGATCATAGTGGCCCTCCAAGGCCGGCAAAGAGCTATGGGCCCTGGAAGACCCGAAATAATCTGTTTTACTTTTAATGGCAGCCATTTTATATTCATTAAGATCAAAATGCAGTTTTGCAGGCAAATTGCAAAGCTGTTCCACTCACAGCTTGAGAACCTGGAGGCCCTACAGCTTTTTATCTTGTTCATAAGCAAATATGCAGTTAATATCTTTTAATATGCTTTGATGCTTGCTACCTTATGGGTACATTGTACCAGAGGTTAGGGAACTGCATGTTTCCTTGGCACAGTCAGCGCGAACTAAAGCCGCCGTCCTTTTATTTCCATAATGGTAGAAGAAATGAGTCTCTTTTTATCCCCCTCCCATTTTTTTTTTTTTTTAATGCGAGCTCTGCTCAAATAAATTGTAAAGCACTGTATAGTGTACATTCAGGGTCTCAGAGAAAGCACAGTTTTTCACTGGGATCCATCTGTTGGTGGTTTGTATTATTTAAATTTATACAGTCACATTATTTGAATGTAAACAGCCAAATAAGATAGGATCAAATCATTGGCATCTGGAAACTGTGCTCTCATCCTCTTTGATTGTGAGGTTGTCTGCATTAATAATGGAGTTCTAAAGGCTGTGATTCTACCTGATATACCGTATGACCCTAGCAGTTGTGATCTTATCAGGGTTTCACTGTAGTAGAAAATGAAGGTATTTTGCAGCTCATTTCCAGCAATGCTAGTTTGCATTATCTGCTGTCCAGAACAGTCCTGCTTGTTTTGTGTGTTATGAAATACCTTCACCCCTTTCAGATATGTAGCTGTACTTCCGGTCTAGAATCATGTTGTAGATTAATTTCCATCAGATTTCTTATAGAAGGAAAATTATACTGGGTTGAATGGGGGAGAAAAGAAGGGAGGGAGGGAGAAAGGAAGGAGAGAAGAGGGAGGGGCAGAAAGGAAGGAGGGATAGGGGAAATGGAGATGAAGGAATCATTGCATCTTATTTACTCATTTACTCAGTATATTCTGTTTCTGTCTCTTCTTGAGACAAGAGAGGTTGATCCCAGAGATGCTAGAAATCAGTCCATTACCCTATCTTAATTTTGCCATCAGTAGTAGATCAGGCCTATACTATTGTCCAGAATTATATGACTTGCTGATAGTTGGAGAAGTAAAATTCAGGGATCTTTGTGAATAGAAACAGGAGCCAGCTAAGTAAATAACAATCAATTTAAAGACTTGGAGTCTAGACTGCTTAGAACAACAAGAGTCTCTTTGCTCTACTACACATATGATTTTTGGTTTTGGCCTTAGTTGCCTAGTTAAAGCAATGATGGGAGTTAGAGCGTATTTTGTGGCTGGAGGGAGGCTGTCCTACTTTATTCTGGAGAAGGTGAAGGTACTGCATTTCTTGTTTACATGGTAGACATCTCAGCCATTTCGATAGGAACAGCAGGGACACATTGATGGAGAACCAGAGGCAGCCCCTTTATGAAAATTTGTGCTCATTGTGTTGTCTCAAAAACTAAAAGATCACCCTGAAAATCAAGCCACTTTCTTCTTTCACTCTAGAGGCACCCAGTCTCTCCTTCACCACACCCCACAGCATACCCTCATACTGTAAGACATGTTGACACATCATAACATTTTACCATGAAGCATCGTAGCGTCTCTGAAGTCTCTAGAGTACAAGCTTCTAGCATTCTGTGAGGAAATTTGATAACTCTTTTCCCTGGGTGTCTAGGAATGGAGAAGGTATCTGGCTCACCAAGGCACAAGTAAATAGGCTTCTGAAAACACTCCAAAAGCAGACAGACATGTGTGGAAGGTCAGACAACCAGAGTGGCCTGGGTATGTGTGTGGGGATGCAGATGGAACCCTATGATTTAAGCAAAATAAAGTCAGGATTGGAGACAGAAAGGTGTTCTGAAAGCCTGGGGGTTGACTAGAAAGTATTTGAACCTACCTCTGTAAGTGAAGACCTAAGGCATTCCACTCATCCAGCTTTAAAATGGAAATGGAGAATGTAAGAACATACAATTAATTTCAATTACATATCTCCAGCCAGATAGGCGCTATCTTCATTTTCTGTCATTTCAGTGGTCTCCTATACAAAAGTCCCATAAATTAAATTAAATTAAAACATAAAATTCCTCCTCACGTACCTCTGTTTTCTATTCTTAATACCTCTTGACATTTAGTCTTTAATATGCTACACTTTCTTCCCCTGCACAAATATATATTTCAGGTTTTGATTTCCAATCAGTCAGGTTGCATCACCAAGCATCATGGAATGATTAAAATAGCACAAACCTTTGGGGAAATAGTCAGAAATGGGACTACACTTAGGTGTGAGAAGTTATGCCCAATGTTCATTTACCACATGATTTTAGAATTACTCTTAACTCCATAGTTCAGTTATTTTTTTTATTGCCCAGCATTTCTGCTGTCAAAAACAATATGGAAAATTTCCTAGGATCTATAATCGGCCTTTCTTTGATAGCAACAATTATCTTCTGCCTCTTTTTCACTCTGAAGACACTACGATGTGCTGTGTGGTGTAGTGGCCACAAAGAGGTCACTCTCTGGCAGAGAGTGGATTTGCATTTTGATCTGGTGCAAGGGAGAAAGTAATATTGCACACTATTTTCACATGCCAGTGGTATCAGCAGTGGTGTTACATCATTGCAAGTTGAGTGCTGTGCGGATTTCTAAGGAGGTGTGGGGGGGGCATGAAGAAAAATATCACCCTCCATGAGACTTTGTCAGAGAAACTGAAGAGAAAACAATCTTCATTGAAGCTTTTTGCTATTTGGATTTCCTTTGGCGCCTATTATCCATCAGAATATTTGAGTTCATACGTAATGGAGTTCCTTGGCTCCTACACAGTAATATTTTTAAGCACACAAAAGGAAGTTGTATTGCTCAAATTCCTCCAAAAGGGTTATTGAAATTGCCCTGAAGGGTTGACACAGTCCTGCCAGAGAGTGTTTTGAAGGATGATGTTATTAT